>NW_015172160.1:0-4700 GCF_001447785.1 Gekko japonicus | reverse complement strand
GAGGAGGAGGAGGAGGAGGAGGAGGAGGAGGAGATTGGATTTATACCCCGCCCTTCACTCGGAGTCTCAGAGTGGCTTACAATCTCCCTTCCCTTCCCCTCCCCACGACAGACACCCTGTGAGGTAGGTGGGGCTGAGAGAGCTCCAAGAGAACTGTCCGTGAGAAAACAGCTCTGACAGAACTATGGCCTGCCCAAGGTCACACCAGCAGCTGCATGTGGAGGAGTGGGGAATCAAACCCAGTTCTCCCAGATTAGAGTCCGCGCACTTATCCACTACACCCCCTTCCTCCTCATTACAGCCTCTCCCCCTTCATAGCTATTGCTCCACACGGGCTCCATGACCCCAGGGAGAAACATTCAGGCTGCAGTCCCACGCACTAAATAATCCACTTTCAGTCCACTTTCAACGCACTTTCCAACTGGATTTTCTCAGTTCACACAGGGTGATTCTGTACTGGCTTTCCCCTCCATTGTTTCACCAAACCCACGTTGGAACAGAAATTCCCCTCTGCATTGCATGCCGCTTTCGCTTTCTTTGACCGTCGGGTTTTATGGTACCTTCTGCATAGACTGATGGCCGTTCAGGGGTGACTTTGCAGTCAGTACGGCGTTGGGGTATTTGAATGTGGTTTTGAGCGGCACCTTTTCCTCAAGGCATTGGAAGTGGATTGAAAGTGGATTATTTAATTCAGGGGTGTCAAACACGTGGCCCGCGGGCCGGATAAGGCCCCCGGAGGGCTTCTATCAGGACCACAGTGGAACTGGATGTCTTCTGCTTCTTCTTCCAGTTCTGCTGCTGCTGCTGAGTCATAATAGGTTTGCAGCTTACAGATACACACCTGAACAGCATACTCAGGATTGCAACAGCACAGACATTTTGATGCAATCATTCAGAGCAAGAGGTGTCGGTTATCAGACATGGTTAAATAAACAAAATATTGCAAGAGTGCTCATGTTTGAAGCATGTTTTAATTTTAAGTAAAAAAACAAACCTCTGTGTTTGTGTCCTTTATAAAGTTTATATCTCTGCTACCTGGCATTACATTTTATGACATGCCCGGCCCAACAAGGTCTCATTTATGTCAGATCCGGCCCTCATAACAAATGAGTTCGACACCCCTGATTTAGTGTGTGTGAACGCAGCCTCACTCCACCAGAAAGGACTGCTGGAGGGAAGGGAATTCAGGAAAGATCTGTGATCCTTGGATCTCGGCACCCAGTCTCGTAAAGGTGGGAGACTTTCCAGCACTAGGGATGTAAAAGAAATTCTCATATCTGTGGATCTCTCTTGAATATCGGTATTTTCAATGGCCTCTTTTGTACAGCAGCACAGAGAAAGCTCGGCTGAACAGCCTGCCTGCTTATCATTCAGGCAGAAGTGCATTCTTATCGTTTTCCTATTATCTCTATTTTCTATCCTCTATTTTTCTCTATTTGTTGCTGTTTAACATTCCGTTGCTATTTTTCCCTCCTTTGGTGCTTGAGATTTTATTATGGTCCCCCTGCTACATATGTTCCCTGAAGAGGGGGCTCAAACCAAGTATCCCCATTGTGATCTGTAATAGTACAGCAGTGAACATTGGCTGTCCAGGTTTTTGGTGAGCTTAACGGAACAGAATGATTGGCTAACGTTTTGGCAAGGGGGGCTAACTGGAGAAAGATGGTCTATTAAGTATCCAGGGGAGGTTAAAGGAACTGGCCCCTCCCAGCTGAAGGGGGGGAGATGGCCCCTCCCAGCTGAAGGGGGGAGATGGCCCCTCCCAGCTGAAGGGGGGGAGATAACTGTTTCCTTGTGTGAAGAATGAGCCAACTGATCAGGTCACGTTTGGGGCCTAAGATGAAACTGCAAGAAGAAGAAGAAGAAGAAGAAGAAGGAGAAGAAGAAGAAGAAGAAGAAGAAGAGGAGGAGGAGGAGGAGGAGGAGGAGATGATGATGATGATGATGATGATGATGAAGAAGAAGAAGAAGAAGAAGAAGAAGGAGAAGAAGAAGAAGAAGAAGAAGAAGAGGAGGAGGAGGAGGAGGAGGAGGAGATGATGATGATGATGATGATGATGATGAAGAAGAAGAAGAAGAAGAAGAAGAAGGAGAAGAAGAAGAAGAAGAAGAAGAAGAGGAGGAGGAGGAGGAGGAGGAGGAGATGATGATGATGATGATGATGATGATGAAGAAGAAGAAGAAGAAGAAGAAGAAGGAGAAGAAGAAGAAGAAGAAGAAGAAGAGGAGGAGGAGGAGGAGGAGGAGGAGATGATGATGATGATGATGATGATGATGAAGAAGAAGAAGAAGAAGAAGAAGAAGGAGAAGAAGAAGAAGAAGAAGAAGAAGAGGAGGAGGAGGAGGAGGAGGAGGAGATGATGATGATGATGATGATGATGATGAAGAAGAAGAAGAAGAAGAAGAAGAAGGAGAAGAAGAAGAAGAAGAAGAAGAAGAGGAGGAGGAGGAGGAGGAGGAGGAGATGATGATGATGATGATGATGATGATGAAGAAGAAGAAGAAGAATTCTAAAAAATAAATAAAGGAGGAGGAGGAGATGATGATGATGAAGATGGTGAAGAAGAATTTAGAAGAAGGTGGAGGAGGAGGATGTGAAGTAGAAGAATTCTAAATAATAAATAGAGGAGGAGATGATGATGATGATGATGATGATGATGATGAAGAAGAAGAAGAAGAAGAAGAAGAAGAAGAAGAAGAAGAAGAAGCTGGTTTTATACCCCGCCCTTCACTTGAAGTCTCAGAGCGGTGTACAATCACCTTCCCTTCCTCTCCCCACAACAGACACCCTGTGACACTTGAACCCTCTCCTCTAGGATGAAACTGATAGATGGAGGAGGAGGAGGAGATTGGATTTATATCCCACCCTTCACTCGGAATCTCAGAGCAGCTTACAATCTCCTTTCCCTCCCCCTCCCCACAACAGACACCCTGTGAGGTGGGTGGGGCTGAGAGAGCTCTTTCGAGGACAGCTCTTGAGAGAACAGCTCCGAGAGAACTGGTAACTGTCCGAAGGTTAGCCCAGCAGCTGCATGTGGAGGCGTGGGGAATCAAACCCGGTTCTCCCAGATTAGAGTCCGTGCACTTAACCACTACACCAAACTGGCTCTAAAAGAGAGAGGGGGAGAGAAAGAGAAGAAGAAAGGAATGGCCTGCAATCGTTTACTGTGGGGGTGGAAGGGAGACTCGGTTGACAGTCAAATTCACCGGCACCCAAAGTACTAGAAAGAAGAGTATCCTTCTGAACTCTGTTGATTTTCAAAGGAGTAATGTTGCGTCTTCTAGTTTGCTGGGGGGAGGGAAAAAATCAAAACAATAGAGGATGGTTCCAGACCATTCGCAGTGAGAATGGGGGAGAGAGAGAGTTTCAAGAACACTTTTTAAGCCACTTCACACATTTTAATCAATTTTTTAAAAAACAGACTTAAATCAGAAAGCTAAAAAAGATGCTAAAAATGAGCATCACGCAAATACCATACTAGCATAAAAGAATCACTGATTTAGATTTTTGAAGAGTTTGTGGACTTCCAGTTGATGGCGGCACGCTAGCAGACTCACCTCCCAGACCTCCCGGGGGTGAAGCTGCGCTCCAGCCGAAGGAGGAGAGGTGCAGGCTCACTACTCCCCCAGGGACCTGGCTGAAGGGACCCTGGCCATGGAGCTTTTGAGAGGTTGCCTCTTCGACGGCGTAATGCTGGAGAATTGAGGCACCTCTCCGCTCTGATGGTTCTTCGTGATGAGAGACCGAATGGACTAAATGACGCTGACCGGGGCAAGCGCAGGAGATCGAGCATGAAATGGAGTGTAAATGAGGTCTGTGGACCAATTATGAATGTGAGTCGTTAAGCATTGATTAAAAAGAAAAGAAGCTCCCCACCCCCACCCCATGGAACAGAAGATAAGGCGAGCGGGGGTGGGACACCTCCCAAATGCATAGATTTTAGAGCGGATGGGGGGGGAGCGGAAGCATAAATGGATAAAACTGCTAAGGAGTACTTACCAAGGCGAGTGCGAGCGTTAAGGAGCATATTCAGAGACTTTCAAAAAGTTGCGAAAGTAAACAAAGCTAAAAACATGGCGGGGAAGAGGACGGAGAAAGAGAAGCATCTGAAATCGAAAGTAACTGAGAGCCCAAAACAAGAAGGAGCCTACGAGCCGGCAAAGACTTTGGCAGACTCCATGCGCCACCTGCTGGACCAAATGAATAATCTTAATGAGCAGATGACATCAATGACCCAGTGTATTACTACTCAACAAAATCAGATCAGCGAGACTTTGAAAATGATGAATCAAACGAATGAGAAGGTGAAAGAAGTGGACGCCACTACCGAAAAGGTGAAGAAGAAAGTACAAAAACTGGAAAAGAAACAAGTTTCTACAGAAGAGCAGTTGCTACAATTACAAATGGAAAAGGCTAATATGATACGTCACTTTCAGGACATGCCAGAGACTAAGGGAGAGAATCTGAAGGAAGTGATGAGTGAAATACTGGCCTCAGTGACATGAAGGCAGAAGTTTTGCTAAGCGAAATGGATGTGGCCTACAGATCATATTCAGGATACATAAAGAAAAATAATCTGCCTGGGGAAATTGTCGTAAGATTCTCAAAGAGGCATGTAATCCTGAAAGCAGTATCTGGAGCACCCCTGAGAGCTGGGGAGAGTGTGATTGGAGTACTGAAGGATATTCCATTTGAAATA
>NW_015172159.1:67505-69412 GCF_001447785.1 Gekko japonicus | reverse complement strand
GCACTGCTCCGCCAGTCAGGAGCCCAGCACCCTGCTCCCACGAGCCATCGGGCAACCATAATTTTTAATCAGGAAAGTTTTAACATGTGTACACCTTAATAAATATTTGTACTTTTATATATATGGTTTAACTTAGCCCTTTTAGGTTTGTAGTCATATCCTGGGTTGAGTCCCCCCCCCTTTTTTCCAGTTTTTATTAGCAAATGAACCTCCTTCCAATATTTTTTTACTGCTGTACATGTCCACCACGCATGGTAAAAAGAGCCTACTTGAGATTTACATTTCCAACACATGTTATTGGTCCCAGGGTAGAAGCGGGCTAACCTATCAGGTGTCAGATGCCAGCGATAAAACATCTTAAAGACATTTTCTTTTAATGGTACAGCCTTCAGCTCTTTCAGGGGCTCTTTCAAACGTTATGGCCACGGCTGCTGTTCTCAGTGGCAGCTGCAACCACCGCAAGGGGAGGGGAGGGGCGAAACGTTCCCCAACCACCGCAAGGGGCGGGGCGGGGCGAAACGTTCCCTTGCCTCCCTGAGCCCCGGGGGGGGGGTGGCCTTGGACTCGTAGGGGCAAATTCCACCTCTAGTGTTGCCGCTCAGACATCACATGCGAGAGGGCATTCTGGCTCCCCCAGCTCTCCTTCAGGGCTCCTTAAAAATTTATGGCTGCTGCTGCTGTTCTTGGCAGCTGCGATGCCCACCGGGGGGGTGGGGCGAAAAGTTCTCCCACCTCCCTGAGCCCTGGGGTGGTGGCCTTGGACTCGTAGGGCAAATTCCACCTCTCGCGCCAGAGGTCATTCTGGCTCCCCCAGCTCTCCTTAGGGGCTCCTTATGGCTGCCGTTGCTGGTCTCGGCAACAGCAGTGTTGCCCGTGGAGGGGGGGGCGTTCTTTTGCCTCCCTGAGCCCTGGGGTGGTGGCCTTGGACTCCTAGGGGGAAATTCCACCTCTCGCGTGTGATGTCCAAGCTGCGTTGCTGCTTGGTCATCAAACCCGAGAGGTCATTCTAGCTCCCTCAGCTCTCGTTGTTGGTGTTGTTGTTCAGTCACACAGTCGAGTCCGATGCTTCGCGACCCCATGGACCAGATCATGCCAGGCCTTCCTGTCTTCCGACGTCTTCTGCCGTCCTCTGAAGTTGGCTCAACTTCATGTTCGTTGCATCTATGACACTGTCTAACCATCTCATCCTTTGCCGTCCCCGTCTTCTTTGACCTTCAATCTTTCCCAGCATCAGGGTCTTCTCCTCCAGGGAGTGCTCCCTTCTCATTTGGTGGCCAAAGTATTTGAGCTTCAGTTTCATTATCTGGCCTTCCAGTTTCATTATCTGGCCAATCAGGGTTGATTTCTTTTAGGATTGACTGATTTGATCTTCTTGCAGTCCAAAGGACTCTCAAGAGTCTTCTCCAGCACCATAGCTCAAAAGAATCTATTCTTTGGCGCTCGGCCTTCCTTATAGTCCAACTCTCGCAGCCATACATGACTACTGGGAATACCATTGCTTTGACCATGCGGACTTTTGTTGGCAGGGTGATGTCTCTACTTTTTATCATGCTGTTTAGGTTTGCCATCGCTTTCCTCCCAAGGAGCAGGCATCTTTTAATTTAATGGCTGCTGTCACAGTCTGCGGTGATCTGGGCTCCCAGGAACATGAAGTCTGTCACTACTTCCACCTCTCAGGGGCTCCTTAAAAAGTTATGGCTGGCGTTGCTGTTCTCAGCGGCAGCTGCAGCACCCGCGGGGGGGCGGGGCAAAACGTTATTTTGCCTCCCTGAGCTCTGGGGTGGTAGCCTTGGACTCCTAGGCAAATTCCACCTCTCGTGTGTGATGTCCGAGCGGTGTGGCCTTAGACTGGTAGGGGTGTTGCTGCTCGGACAGCACACACGAGAGGTCATTCTGGCTCCTCCAGC
>NW_015172159.1:66755-67455 GCF_001447785.1 Gekko japonicus | reverse complement strand
GTCATCTGATTGTTTGACATCTTTCTTAAGTATGGCTTCTAGATAGACTGCCCGAATGTCATCATACAAACTACAGTGGAGGAATACGTGTTCGATTGTTTCAGTCTCCTCTGAATCACAATAACAAAACCTAACAGAGTAAGGGATTTTCTTAAATCTTCCTGCTAAAACCGCAGAGGGGAGCACGTTAAAGCGGGCCAGCATAAATGTTCTATGCAGCTGTGGAGAAGTCAAATCCGATAAGTATTGTGCAGGGGTGTTGATCGGAAAACGTGCCCATCTTAAAGGGGAGCATCTACCAGAAGCCAAGGCTCTAAGCTCTTGCATCTCAATATCAATTAATCTCTGTTTGAGCAGGGCAAAGATGTGTACTTCAGATAAGGACATCATATCATTCAAGCATAAGCCTATTGAGACGATTTTCCTTTCTATAGCAGCAAACCACTCAGAACAATGAGACTCTTCCAACAGATATGTAATAAGGCTATTGGGAAAGTTCCTAAAATGCAAACTTATCCAAAATCTGAAAGTAATTATCCAAGCCCTTGTTTCCAAGCGTATGATATTGACTTCCAAACAAATAGCGGCATAGGAAACACAGAGAGGCAACCCCAATATTTTCCTCACAAAATTGGATTGAAGTTGTTCTACCATTTTATTAAAAGCCGTGATCCAAATGGGCACCCCATAAAGAAGCTTC
>NW_015172159.1:63604-65911 GCF_001447785.1 Gekko japonicus | reverse complement strand
TTCTGTATACAGTTGTAGGGGCTTTATTGCAATGTGGTATGGCCTGATATTATGTTCTTATTCCAGTGTGGGGTGTGTGTGGGGCAATGGAAGCTGAGTGATAGGGTCTCTCCAAGTGATTTCCAGAAGTGAGACGTTCCTGGTCTTGTGTCTTACAGATAATCTTACAAATAGTCCTTTGCATTTATATCATGCTTTCAACTTTAAAAGGATCATAATGCTGATTGTGTGAACTTAGGCAAATCATGAGAAGGGAGGACAGGAAGGGTTGCATCAGTGCTTAGTTCTTGTGGCCCTTTCTTACGCACCCAGGGAAATGCTGATCGCCACTTTGGGGCCAGGAAGCAATTTTTCTCCAGGCCAGTTTGGCCCCCAGTGATCCTGGAGGTTTTTTAAAATCATATTCTGGGCGTGGAACAGGGGTCACTGGGGTGTGTGGAGGGTATTGGTGAATTTCCTGCCTTGTGCAGGGGGTTGGACTAGATGACCCTGGAGGTCCCTTCCCACTCTATGAGTCTATGATTCTATAATTCACCCAGGCTGGCTGTGGGCATGCCAGCCCCTGTGTCAGGCAAAAGCCCCTGAGATCCACCCCCTCCCCTTTTCCTTCACCCGACTTGGAGGCGAAGGGAAGGGAGAGGGGGGAAAGAATGGATCCCAGGTGCTTCTGCCTGTCAGAGGGGCTGGTGCACACTTCCGGTGATGTCAGGGGGTGTGGCATATGCTAATAAGTTATGCTAATGAGCTCCTGAAGCTCTTTTTCTTCGAAATGACCCCTGTATATATGTATATATTGTCCACAAGTAGAAAGAATAGTTTTTGCAGATGAAAGTCACATATTGGTCCTTCTCAGAAGACTCACTAAACAAACATATTACCTGGAACTGTCCTCATGTTTTCATTCATTCAACTTTGGACCTTTATTGTACATGTCATAAAATACTTTGTAAGGTAAAGGTGAAGGTTCCCTAGCTCGAAAGCCAGTCGAGTCCGACTCTAGGGTTGCGGTGCTCATCTCTGTTTCCAAGCCGAAGAGCCAGCGCTGTTCGAAGACGTTTCTGTGGTCATGTGGCCGGCATGACTAGACGCTGAGGCGCAGGGAACGCTGTGACCTTCCCACCGAAGTGGTCCCTATTTATCTTCTTGCAATTTCTTGCTTTCGAACTGCTCGGTTGGCAGGACCTGGAACTGGAGAAGGGAGCTCATTCCGTCATGTGGGGGTCTTGAACTGCTGAACTACCGACCTTCCACAGCGTCTTGTTGCTCCAAAATACTCTGTAAAGGTAAAGGTTCCCTTACTCGAAAGCCAGTCGAACACGACTCTAGGGTTGCAGTGCTCATCTCCGTTTCCAAGCCGAAGAGCCAGGGCTGTCCGAAGACGTTTCCGTGGTCATGTGGCCGGCATGACTAAACACCAAGGCGAACGGAACGCTGTTACCTTCCCACCGAAGTGGTACCTATTTATCTACTTGCAATTTCTTGCTTTCGAACTGCTAGGTTGGCAGGAGCTGGAACTAGAGACGGGAGCTCACTCCATCATGCGGCACACCCGGGTCTCGAACTGCTGAACTACCGACCTTCCGCAGCCTGCAGTTCAGCGTCTTAACCACTTGAGCCACCGCAGCTCTAAAATACTCTGTACTTATTCACAATTCATTATATCACAATATACATACTTTGTGTAGATATTGTGTAAACGGTACAGGCTTTTTTCCTCCTTGGTCCTTTTGGTCCTTCTGATGGCATCTCCCAGCTCATGTCCGTGAAGGAAAGAGGAGAAGACGGAGATCCTGCCCGCCTGCCTCCTCTTCCAGGGGCGAGCCCGTTGGATGGGCCACAGAGCAGCGCCAGGAGAGCCCTCCGCGATCCATGGGCCGGGAGGGGTGTGTGTGGGGGGGAGCTTTCTTTGCATTCTAGGAGGGCAAGGAGGTGCCCCCCTCCCCCTCCCCCGGCACGAGGCCGGGCTCTTGCCTCCCAGGGACGGAGGGGGCCCGCAGGCTGCAGTCCGGCCGGACCACCCCCGCCGCGGGCCGGGGAAAGGGGTCGTGGCAGGCGAGGAAGGGCGGGGGGGGGCTGCGGGAGGCGGGGTCCCGGGGGTCCCGCACGTGGGTGCACCTGGCGGAGAGGCGTCCGCGCAGTCCGGCCGGCCGGGGCGCCCCTGGGGAGTGGGGGTGGAGGCGCGGGGTCTGACCTCCATCCCGAGAGGGGAGGGGGAGGAGGAGGCGGCGGCGGCGGCAGCGTCACGTGGAGGAGCCCCCTCCTCCTCCTCCCTCCCCTCCCTCGCCCGCCTGCCTTTGTTGTAGCCGG
>NW_015172159.1:57498-62929 GCF_001447785.1 Gekko japonicus | reverse complement strand
GGGGGGGGCCCCCCAGGGACGGGCGGGGGGGGGGGGGGGGGGGGGGGGGGGGGAGGAGGAGGATCCACAGTGGCAAGAGCCGGCATGGAACCCTTTCTTTGGCCTGCTTCTCTTCGCTTCCAGTTTGGGGTCGGGGTGAAGGGCGCATCTGGGAGGGCCCGGTCGGACCCCCCCACGCCTCCACTCGCACCTGCTGGATGACCTTGGGCAAGCCACAGTTCTGGCAAGAGCTGTTCTCTCAAGGGCGGTCCTCGAAGAGCTCTCTCAGCCCCACCCGCCTCCCAGGGTGTCCATTGTGGGGAGAGGATGGGAAAGGAGATTGTCAGCCCTCTGAGACTCCCTTGGGGAGTGAAGGGCCATGGGGTATAAACCCAATCTCTTCTTCTTCTTCCTCCTTCAGACTCACATTCAGGCTCTTGTTTCTCCCCGTTTCTCTTTTTCTTTGGAAAAAACATGGATGAGGGGCCTGAAATGCTTGCTGGTGGAAACTGCATGCCGCAGCTAGAATCACAGAGTAGGGAGGCGCCACACGGGCCACCGAGCCCAGCCCCCCTGCTCCACACAGCATCAGCCTCGAGCATCCCTGACACGGGTTTCTCCAGCCACTGCTGAAAGGCTGCCAGGGAGGGGGAGCAGCGGTCGGAGGAGGAGATCCTGTGTGCCACAGCGGATGTGGGAGGCCTGGACTCAGATCCCCACTCTTGACTCTGGGCCAGTAAAGCTCTTTCAGCCCACCTCACAGGATCGTTGTGAAGATGGAATGGGAAGGGGGCAGGAGGAGGAGGAAGAACTAGGGTGTGGTGCTTGTAAGAAGGGTGGGGATGAAAGTAGGGTAGATCAGTTCTTCCGGGGGGGGGGTTTAACTCTTGCCCCTGTGTATTGAACCTGGTGCTCCTCTCCCAGTTGCTTAAATAGCCCTTTGGGGGGGGGTGGCAAAAAAAGGACACCTATCCCCATAACCTTAAAGGGGTTATTAATGTCAGCAGGGGTCGTTTTGTAGAAAAAGAGCTAGGGGAACTCATTAGCATAACTCATTAGCATATGCCACACCCCCTGACATCTCCGGAAGTGTGTCATAAGGCCACACCCCCTGACATCACTGGAAGTGTGTCATAAGGCCACACACCCCGCCCCCAACAGTCCCGGCCGCCACCGCCGGCCTTGCAGCTCCACTGCCGAGCCCTTGAGTGGCCCGGCGGTGGACCTGCAAGGTCGGCGGGAGTGCAAGGAAGCCCCGCGGAGGCCCCCCCTGGCCCCAGGCAGGCAGGGGTGGGGAGAGGCAGGGAGGAAGCAACTTACCCTCCCTCTTCTCCTGCCTCCTCCTGGCTGAATGAGGGCCGGGAGCGGGGAGGCCGGGAGAGGGGGGCGGGGCTTTGTCATGTGCCCCGCCCCCCGTACCTAACCCGGGGGAACTGCGATCCCCCCCGAAATGACATCTGAATGTCAGGGAAGCTTTGCTAAGTGAAACTATGTTGGGGTGAAAGGTTAACCCTTTCCCACAGCCCGTGTGGCCCCGATCCAAATCAGGCCCTTGTCTGGCTGCTGAAGAGGCCTGCTGGAGATCCCTGCGACCACGGTCAGGGCTGCAGTCCCAGGCAGCTCTTTGGGAACTGGACGCTGAAGCAGGGAAGTAATTCACGAATCCCACCTCCCAGCAGCCCTAGAATGCGGGCGAGGCTGTGGAGTGGCGAGGGGGCAGAGGCACCAGGATCGCAGGTGGGAGAAGAACGCGGGACCTTCACTTTGACTCCCAAACTGCCGCCTTCCGCTCCCTTTCCGTCTGCTGGGCTCAATCCTCGTCCCAGGATCTGGGTAGAAGAAGGAGCCGCCTGGGGGAGGCAGGGGCAGAAGGAAGGCAGGAGGCAGGGCAAGCAAGGGTCCCTCAGCACCCGTCTCCTGGCTGCTGCTTCTCTGTTTTTCGGCTGTGTTGTGGAACGTGGGCCTGCTCAGCCATCCTGCCCTAACCTGCCTGGACCTTAAAGTTGCAGTCCCCTGGGCAACTGTGTGAGAATAAGTCCCAGGAAACACAGTGGAGCTGGGTTCTCAGTGAACATGCACAGGAGCAGCGTAACAGTAGCATTTCCGCACATGTTTTGCTTGTTTTTAACTGCAGTTCAAATCTACAGTATCTTTGTTACTCAGTATGGACAGTGCAGCCAATAGCAGCACGTGATCCAAGAAGCAGGCTGTTTGCAGTATGACTTCTGCCCCTCTCTTGGTTTGCTCTGTGCCTCCTTGTGGGTTTTATTATGCTCCAGTGCCAGAGATACAGGTGGTATTACCTGAGCAAAGTGTCGTTCTGTTAGTTCCGGCACGCTTGTTCTATTCCCACCCATCAGCCTGATGACTGATACGCTTTCCTGCAAAGGGAGGTTAGTGGGGGCTGATGTGTTTTGCCTCACAGGCAGACAGTGCTGGCATAGCCTGTGGTGAGATTTGCCTTGGAAAGCGAGATAACGTTAACACAGTTTCTAACACAAAAGTGTCTGCCATGCAGGAGAAGTCTGCTTAATAACTCAGGACAGAGGAGTGTCGTACTGAAAACCAGCTGAAACCAGGGGTGAGGGGAATGTGTACAGGCTTATCCAAACGAAGCTGAGACCGGAGAGTGTTGTGATTAGAACCTCTTTGCCCAAGAGTCTTATCATTGACCACGGGTGTCAAACATGTGGCCTGGGGGCCAGATCAGGCCCCTGGAGGGCTTCTATCAGGCTCACAGTAGAACCGGCTGTCTTCTCCTTCTCTTTCCAGTTCTGCTGCTGCTGCGCCATCGTGGGCTTGCAGCTTACACACCTGAACAGCACACTCAAGACTGCAACAGCACAGACATTTTGATGCAATAAGTCGGAGCAAGAGGTGTCAGTTCTCAGACACTGTTAAATAAACAAAATATTGCAAGAGTGCTAATCTTTTAAGCATGTTTTTATTTTAAGTTAAAAAAAAAACCTTTGTGTCCTTTATAAAGTAGATATCTCCGCTACCTGGCATTACATTTTATGACACGCATGGCCCGACCCAACAAGGTCTCATTTATGTGAGATCCAGCCCTCATAACAAATGAGTTCGACACCCCTGTTATAGACAGTGTCTTTATTTTGGCTGCTGTCCAGCCCTTCATGTGGATGAGGCAAAGGACCAAGTTGTGCAAAGGTTCACGTGCAAGGGCTAGGATTACTATATAAGGGACAAAATCAGTGTGATGCTGAGAGATCTGTGACGGCATCTTCCCGTCTGTGTGATGGGAACTAGCAGCGGTGGAGGGCCCCGATTCAGACTGATGGTCTGGTGCAGGGGGAGAGGGGGTTTCTTTGTCTCCCTGGGTTGTTATTAGGCCTGGAAGGGCGTCGCGTAGGCCCCCTCTCTTTGATACCCAAACTGGTGAAACCAGGCGATGGGGAGGGATTCCGCCCTCCCTGGCTGTAACATCAGTCTGAATCAGGTTCCTATCCAAACATGCCGAGGAGACCTATAAATGGCGGAGAAGACCTGTCAGTCTCATACCTAGTTTGCCCCTTCCGTGACTTAAGTGCTGCTTCCCCCAGACGTTCCCCTCTGTTTCCACTTGGCTTGCGTATGCAGGTCTGCAGGAGCTACAGGTCATGGTCTTCAGCCTTCTCTCCGCTAACAGGGTGCTGATGTGAAAAACCAAGATGTGGTTTTAAATGTGCTCCTGCTTTCTTTCTGAACTGGTTGACAGCCATGGCGGAATGTTGGTTTAAAGTTGGATATTGGCCTTCCTGTGCCTTACAGAGCGTGTGTGGTTTTCAGGGGCGGATTAAGGCTCACGGTGTGCCCTCAGCAATGACCCATCTTGGTGCCCCCCTCCTTTCCACACTGACCCCCAGCCCATTTTAGTTGTTGACCTGCCTGTCAATGCAGGTTGCAGCAATACAAACATTTATTCATAGGATAACACAATATACTGTACAAACGAAGCCAAGCTTGGGCTACATAAAGTTCTACAAAAACGCAATACAACATGTATTTTAATATTTCACAAGTTAAATGTATCAAAGTTCCAATATTCATGACCTGAAAGGCATTTTTCTACATTTCATTTTCGCAAAATCACTGATAACGTCCTCGAAATTAATACCTCTCAGAATGTCTGCTTTAGTTGTTAATATGCACAGTGAGTTGAGTCTTTCTTGAAGCGTAACTGATCTATTTAGGTTTTTTACAAGTTTCAGTTGTAAAATCCTAGGGTGCACCATGATCAATTTGCACTAGTTTTATCAATTTTTTTTTGTACAAATCTTCATTCGTTTTTTCTTTCCTTTTCACCCTTTTCCGAGCATTGTGGTGCCCCCTTTGGCCCTGGTGCCCAAAGCAGGGGCTCAGTCTGCTTCGTGGTTAATCTGCCCCTGGTGATTTTGGCCTGAACTGCAGGAGGCACAGCCGCCATCCCACGGCGACTGGATGTCAGCTAGCTGCCATGTTTCACTTGTATTTGTCCTTTCCTGACTGTGGTGCGTCTGCTGCGCATGCTTGCTCGCTTGCTTTGCTTGCTTGCTGTAAACAGCGATAGGGAGGCGCTCATGAGACCGTGCGAACTGGCGCTGCCAGACTGGGTTATCTGACGAACCTTGAGGAGGAGGGAGGGCTTGCATTCCACTGTTGGTGTGAATATTTCTGCGCTCATGGGGCACGGAGACTCTCCCGTTCATTAGGTAACCTCCCGCCGGGAGAATCCCCACTCGCGCGTGTTTGGATTTCATTTGCTTAGCCAATTGCAGCATCATGTTATATGTAGTGATGGATCTGCCCCATGGTCATTCCTAACAATATCCCTGCCGATCATGGCAACGGACCTGTAGTCTAATAAAGCATAACGATTCCCCGGAAACATGTGTGGAGATTTGCATGCTGTTGAACCTGACACTGAAAGGCAGCCCTTTAATGTGAGTGGTCCCTGAATGGTGAAGCACCGTTTTCCGTTCTCCGTGGCCTGATCCTGTACTGAACTGGTCATGTTTGCGTGATATAGAAGCACATGACATCATTGGGGGGGGGTCACATGACCCACGCTACCTTTTCTACTTTTCTTCCCATGCCGGAGCAAGGGAAGAAGAGTAGAAAATTTGCTACCATGAGAAGTTATAGTAGGATCCTGGTGGTCCCAGCATCTTTCTGTCATTCATTGATGCATTTATTGTCGCCGTCAGGTAGCAGTCGCACCCTGGGGGTGTGCAGGAGAAGTCTGCTTAATAACTCAGGAGAGAGGAGTATCGTACTGAAAACCAGCTGAAACCACGGGCGAGGGGAATGTGTACAGGCTTATACAAACGAAGCTGAGGCCGGAGAGTGTTGTGATTAGAACCTCTTTGCCCAAGAGTCTTATCATTGACCAGGGGTGTCAAACATGTGGCCCGGGGGCTGGATCAGGCCCCTGGAGGGCTTCTATCAGGCCCACAGTAGAACCGGCTGTCTT
>NW_015172159.1:47264-57330 GCF_001447785.1 Gekko japonicus | reverse complement strand
GCCCTCATAACAAATGAGTTCGACACCCCTGTTATAGACAGTGTCTTTATTTTGGCTGCTGTCCAGCCCTTCATGTGGATGAGGCAAAGGACCAAGTTGTGCAAAGGTTCACGTGCAAGGGCTAGGATTACTATATAAGGGACAAAATCAGTGTGATGCTGAGAGATCTGTGACGGCATCTTCCCGTCTGTGTGATGGGAACTAGCAGCGGTGGAGGGCCCCGATTCAGACTGATGGTCTGGTGCAGGGGGAGAGGGGGTTTCTTTGTCTCCCTGGGTTGTTATTAGGCCTGGAAGGGCGTCGCGTAGGCCCCCTCTCTTTGATACCCAAACTGGTGAAACCAGGCGATGGGGAGGGATTCCGCCCTCCCTGGCTGTAACATCAGTCTGAATCAGGTTCCTATCCAAACATGCCGAGGAGACCTATAAATGGCGGAGAAGACCTGTCAGTCTCATACCTAGTTTGCCCCTTCCGTGACTTAAGTGCTGCTTCCCCCAGACGTTCCCCTCTGTTTCCACTTGGCTTGCGTATGCAGGTCTGCAGGAGCTACAGGTCATGGTCTTCAGCCTTCTCTCTGCTAACAGGGTGCTGATGTGAAAAACCAAGATGTGGTTTTAAATGTGCTCCTGCTTTCTATCTGAACGGGTTGACAGCCATGGCGGAAAGTTGGTTTAAAGTTGGGTATCGGCCTTCCCGTGCCTTACAGAGCGTGTGTGGTTTTTAGGGGTGGATTAAGGCTCACGGTGTGCCCTCAGCACTGACCCATCTTGGTGCCCCCCTCCTTTCCACACTGACCCCCAGCCCATTTTAGTTGTTGACCTGTCTGACCAGATAGACAATGCAGGTTGCAGCAATACAAAAATTTATTCATAGGATAACACAATATACTGTACAAACTAAGCCAAGCTTGGGCTACATAAAGTTCTACAAAAATGCAATGCAACATCTATTTAAATATTTCACAAGTTAAATGTATCAATGTTCCAACATTCATGACCTGAAAGGCATTTTTCTACATTTCATTTTCGCAAAATCACTGATAACGTCCTCGAAATTAATACCTCTCAGAATGTCTGCTTTAGTTGTTAATATGCACAGTGAGTTGAGTCTTTCTTGAAGCGTAACTGATCTATTTAGGTTTTTTACAAGTTTCAGTTGTGAAATCCAAGGGTGCACCATGATCAATTTGCACTAGTTTTATCAATTTGTTTTTTACAAATCTTCATTCTTTTTCTTTTCACCCTTTTCCGAGCATTGTGGTGCCCCCTTTGGCCCTGGTGCCCAAAGCAGGTGCTTAGTCTGCTTCGTGGTTAATCTGCCCCTGGTGGTTTTGGTCTGAACTGCAGGATGCACAGCCGCCATGGCGACTGGATGTCAGCTAGCTGCCATGTATTTGTCCTTTCCTGACTGTGGCGCGTCTGCGCATGCTTGCTCGCTTGCTTTGCTCGCTTGCTGTAAACAGCGATAGGGAGGCGCTCATGAGACCGTGCGAACTGGCGCTGCCAGACTGGGTTATCTGACGAACCTTGAGGAGGAGGGAGGACTTGCGTTCCACTGCTGGTGTGAATATTTCTGCGCTCATGGGGCACAGAGAGTCTCCCGTTCATTAGGTAACCTCCCGCTGGGAGAATCCCCGCTCGCGTACGCTTGGATTTCATTTGCTTAGCCAATTGCAGCATCATGTTATATGTAGTGATGCATCTGCCCCATGGTCATTCCTAACAATATACCTGCCGATCATGGCAACGGACCTGTAGTCTAATAAAGCATAACGATTCCCCGGAAACGTGTGTGGAGATTTGCCTGCTGTTGAACCTGACACTGAAAGGCAGCCCTTTAATGTGAGTGATCCCTGAATGGTGAAGCACCATTTTCCGTTCCCCGTGGCCTGATCCTGTACTGAACTGGTCATGTTTGCGTGATAGAAGCACATGACATCATTGGGGGGGGGGTCACATGACCCATGCTACCTTTTCTACTTTTCTTCCCATGGAAGCAAAGGAAGAAGAGTAGAAAATCTGCTACCATGAGAAGTTATAGTAGGATGCTGGTGGTCCCAGCATCTTTCTTTCATTCATTGATGCATTTATTGTCGTCGTCAGGTAGCAGTCGCACCCTGGGGGTGCAATTAAACAACATTCCAATGAAGAGGAACATCATAAAGGTTAGGTGTGGTGGTTTCATGCCTTTTCTTTGGCACCCTTTGGGCGAGTAGTGTGTACACACACACACACACTCTCATACACACACCCCTTTCTAGTGGGGGGTCACTGCTCAGTCCCATGCTCTGCTCTGCTTTCATGTTAAGATATTTTACACGTATCATGAAAGTTACACTGTCAAGTAAGATTGAGATGGTTTGGACTGATATATTCTAAAGGTGTTCTAGTTCTCCCCAACCCCCTCCCCTTAAAAATCTGTTCTTTGACCGATTGATCACTAAGAAGCCATATCTCAGTCAAGGGTCTGTTCCAAGTTATCTCCCATGAAAATATGTAAAGGGTCCAGAGGAGGGCAATGAAGAGGGTGAGGGGTCTGGAGGCCAAGTCCTATGAGGAGAGGCTGAAGGAGCCGGGTATGTTTAGCCTGGAGAGGAGACGACGGAGAGGTGATATGATAGCCATCTTCAAGTACCTGAAGGGCTGTCATATAGAGGATGGTGTGGAGTTGTTTTCTGTTGCTCCAGAAGGTTGGACCAGAACCAACGGGTTGAAATTAAATCAGAAGAGTTTTTGATTAAACATTAGGAAGAACTTCCTGACAGAGTGGTTCCTTAGTGGAACAGGTTTCCTCGGGACGTGGTGGGCTCTCCTTCTTTGGAGGTTTTCAAACAGAGGCTAGGTGGCCATCTGACAGCAATGATGATTCTGTGAACCTGGGCAGATCATGAAAAGGGAGGGCAGGAAGGGCTGCCTCAGTGCTTGGTTCTTGTGGCCCTTTCTTACGCGCCCAGGGAAATGCTGATCACCATGTTGGGGTCAGGAAGCAATTCTACTCCAGGCCAGTTTGGCTGGAGATCCTGGAGGTTTTTTTGCCATCTTCTGGGCATAGAACAGGGGTCACTGGGGGCGTGGGGGGAGGTATTTGTGAATTTCCCGCATTGTGTGTGTGTGGGGGGGTTGGACTAGATGACCCTGGAGGTCCCTTCGAACTCTGTGATTCTAGTTTATTATCCTTTTCTCCCTGGAAAGAATGCAAAATGTACTCAGAAGGAGGGCAAAGTGAAATTATGAGTTTTCTTTTGGGATTCTAGGCCCTGACCTTTTGTCTGCCTTATCCTGTAAAAGAAGACCTTTTTACTTTGTTCTCTATGCAAGCTTGATGGTGATCTTATTAAAACTGCGTGTTCTGCTGCCTTGAGTGATTTTCTCTCTCTCCTGAGTAGGTCTGAGGAAGGGTGTGTGTGTTATCTTAGGGCTCTGAGAACCCCCCTAACAGCTCAGTTCAGACATCACATGAAACTGTGGCTTATTTGAACTATGGTTGTTTTCTGGAATAAAGGCTTTGCGCCACAGAAGGTCGCTCAGATCCTGTTGGCCTTGATGGATGCTGGTTTTGCTGCCTCCTCTTTGTAGCCTGGCAGGTGTCCCTGGGAAGCAGTCAGTGTGAAGGTGGGGTGTCTGTCTTCAGACATCCCATGACACCATCGTTAAGACTCACTCTGGTTGATAAGCCAAATTCATATTGGGGTCTGATGCAGGGGTCATTTCGTAGAAAGAGAGGTGCAGGAGCTCATTAGCATAACTCATTAGAATAACTTATTTGCATATGCCACACCCCCTAACATCACCGGAAGAGTGTCAGAAGACAACACCCACCACTCAGGCTCCATTGGACTGTTTTGGATTGCTAGCTATGAGGGGTGTACAGATCTGTCCTCGCAGAGGAGGGAGAGCTTGTACCTGAATAAAACTTGGTCTTAAAGGTGCCACTGTACTGTTTTTGACCAGCGGGTGGGGGGGGGTCTGCAACTCACCTGGCTGCTTCTTGCTCTGACTGAGGGCTGCTGGGAGCAGGGGGTGGGGCTTGTTGCATGTGCCCGCCCCCTAGGCTCTTTACTGCCGGAGCTCCACTCCTGTGCGCTCCTGCAGGAAATGACCCCTGGTGATGAACCTTAAGCAACAGTGAAGTGACCAACATTTGGTTAATCTCAGGGCCAAACTAGATGCTGCAGTACCCACGGGTCAGACCTGCGAAGGCTGATGCTATTTTGAGAGATGAATTTGGCCATTTAAAAATGCTTGCCATGCCTGGGGGCAATGCTCCCTCTAAGCTGGTGAGCAAAAATCCTCCTTTGTGAGCTCCCGGCATTAAAGTGGTGAGCGAGCAATTTGGCTGCTGCATCAATCAGTTTGCTCTGGAGCCACATCCTGCCTGAGCTGAGGCAAAAATGCGTCAGCCGGAGGCTAAGAAACTGTGAGCTAGCTCACACTCACTCAGCTCAGAGGGAACACTGCCGGGGCGGGGGGGGCACAGACCCATGGGTGCTGTGATGTCTAGTTTGGCTCTCATGAACCATTGCTCGTTCAATTTAAGCATGGTTTCTGTGATGTCAACATTGAGTCTCTGTCAGAACATGAGGCCATATATAGTCCAGGAAATCTAGGTAATTTTGTTCCTGTTGCAGGATTTCTCTGGTAGATGGGGCCAGCTAATGAATTCGGTGTCACGGTTCAATTCTGACTTGTAGCAAATGACTCTCCCCCACCCCCCCCCCCCGCTTGGAGGGTTGAGATCTTTGCCTTTAATGGCCTTGCATGTGTGTCTTTAAGCAGCAGGCTGATGCTCAGCTTCTCAGACAGGCAAAGGTTTCTTAGTTTCTCCGGAGGAAAAGGTTTCCCCATTGTTCTTTTCTACAGGAGTAAAGCAAAATCCCTGCAGACCAAGCTGGGCTAGTTTCTTTTTTTAAAACTGGCAACCCTTAAGCTCAGCACCAGCCCGCCTCAGCTTCTTCCTGTGTGTGTCTTGAGGGTGTGGGGTCTCTGGTGAAGAGGAGAGGAACGGCCTGTTTTCTCAAGGAGAGCAGGGATTGGAGGCTGTCAGTAGCACCCTGGCTCTCCCGTGGAGGCAAATCGGGGTGGGGAGCTGTGGTCCACCCCCCCGAGGGCAAAAGTGCAGGTGATGGGAGGGATCTGTGACCGGGACCCCCTGCTGGGCCTTTCTGTCCTCTTCCCCATCACTTGCTCCTGGCTCAGGGTTCCCCAACCGCCCCTTCAGCTTTTCGGCAAGGGCTTCATGTATTCTGTGCTACTTTCCCGCCCAAATAGGGTCCCCGGAACAGGGAGCCGCCAAACGTTAGAAACATTAAAAATGGCATTTAAAGACTTCCGGTTGATGGAACAGCGATGGCGGACGCTCTCCTCACAACGGAGATTGTGATTGGCTTCTGTGTCTGTTGGCCAAGGAAAGTGTGCTTTTGTGGGCATGGTCATGGTGTTTAGTGTATTGCTGGTTTCAAAGTCCTTTTTTTGGTCTCATACCATATTATTGTTTTTAAATATACGTTGGCTACCAAATTGGCTCCCACACTGGTGCAGGAGGAGGTTGAGCTATGAATACTTCAGTAAATAAGTCATGGTATTGCATTAACTTCCTTGCAGAACCGTTTGAACATTAGATAATGGTTGTCTAAACATAATACTTGATGTTACTCATTAACAACTGAATCCCGAATAGTTTCAGTGGGACTCCTTTCCTGTGCTTCAGGATTTCAGCTTTTGTCCCGCTAAAGAAGACTTAATATTGATCCAATTTGCATAAGCAAACTGGGCATTAAGCAAATTCATACAAGACATTCTTTCCTGACAGATGTGTCAGGAAGATGCTTTCCATTTTATCCAGTGGTAGATTTCCTCCCATGATTCATGGGAGATGTCTGTCTCCTTCCTCCTTCAGTTTCTTTGTGTAAATATGACTGTTAACAAAGTTGGCTATTGGAATGTTTTGTTCTGAAGTACTGAGCATTGATTTCAAGAAAACTGCTTTCTCTGATAGGTTACATGTTTAAACGAGAAGGAAATAACATGTAAAATGAGGCAATGCCACAGGAAACGAAGGCACATTGGGCAGCCTCTCAACCAGCAGTTGTTTATTCTGGCACTTACTTCTGCAGAAAACTGATTCCTGTTGGGTAGCTGCCTGTTGTCTGTTGTAGCTGAAACAACAAAAGTGCTTCAGAGGATTAGCGCCCGCTCTGTCAAATGTAGGAAGAGACATAGACATGGGTACAGAGGGGGGAAATGTAAATAGTGGTGCTAAAAGGCAGCCTAAGACATTGGTGACATTTTTTTATTCGATGCATAAACAAGATAAGAACAGAGAGACTCTTTCAAAACATCAGTACAAGATAATGCCATCTTCCTAGCTGTGGGATGCTAATGTAACACACTTAGAGGGAGAGAAATTCCTGGTCCAGATGAAGACCTAAATTAATAGAATCAAATTAGATGAGAAATCCTAGCCTGGCGTTTTCACACTAGAGTGTCCCTTTGAGGTCTTTTTAGATGGAGAGTGGTCACTTTGAGGTCATCCTCAGAGCGTCCTTGGGGGACTGAAACGCTTCCCTGCCGGTTTACAGATGCTGCCTTTTTAAACCTTTGGGCTCGTGTTCATTCATTTATTCTTTTGCATTCAGACCGACCTGTTTGTCTAATGAACAGAAACACGGAGAATGCCTGAGGCAGTTGTTGCCAAGTGACGCATTGGGAAGGAGCTGCTGATGGAACAGCTCTTGCTATTAGATGGCCGAGTGGTGTTTGTTGCCTGAGATGATACTGGGGATAGATTTGGCATCTGTGTTGGATGCAAGGTCTAGCACAGTGGTGGCGAACCTATGGCATGGGTGCCAGTGGTGGCGAACCTCTGGCACGGGTGCCAGAGGTGGCACTCAGAGCCCTCTCTGTGGGCACGCGTGCCATCACCCCAGCCAGGCCCAGACCATCATTAAAGTGTCGAATTCTCTGCCATTAATTTTAAGTCAATGAAAGCATTTGGGATTGCTTTCCTTACTTTGTTTGGATCATCTTAAGTTAATGTATGAGTTGTTTTTTCTAAAGTAAAACCTCAGTATTCAGGTTAAATGGCCGTGTGGGCACTTTGCGATCAATAAGTGGGTTTTGGGTTGCAGTTTGGGCACTCGGTCTCTAAAAGGTTCGCCATCACTGGCCTAGCGTCTATGTCTTTCTCTCTCTCAGTATCTGTGTCTTTGGTCCCTTCCGCACTAGACCGCAGTATCTGTGTCTTTGGTCCCTTCCGCATTAGACCGTCAATCCTGCTTTAACCCTGTCCCCGAACTGACATGCCACACTGCACTCGAGTCCACCCCTGTAATTATCTCAGGGTATTTTTTTGTTTCCACATTACACTGAGGTCACCCCCCTGAGGTCACCAGGGAAAAATGCAAGGTCTTGTGTCACGAGTTGAACTCTGACAAAACCGGGTGAGATCCAAGTATGGACAGGACCTTTGTCTCTCTTATGTGGCTGTTCAGATTGGAGGGATGTCTGTAACTGAGACGAGATACAAGACAAGAACTCCTTGTGGGCACTCCATGACATTGCTGAGCGGTCGGGTTAGAACGGATAAAAGGAAGTACTTCTTCACCCAAAGAGTGATTCACACATGGAGTTCACTCCCACAAGAGGTGGTGGCGGCTACAAGTATGGATGGCTTCAAGAGGGAATTAGATAAGCATATGGAGCAGAGGTCCATCGGTGGCTATTAGCCACTAGGTATAGATAGGAACTCTCAGGCTGGGGCAAGTGATGGTCTGTATTCTTGGTGCTTGGGGGGGGGACAACAGTGGGAGGGCTTCTAGTGTCCTGGAACCTGGTATCTTTGGCCACTGTGTGTGAGAGTGTTGGACTGGATGGGCCACTGTCCTGATCCAACATTGGCTTCTCTCATGTTCTTATATGGAACAGAGGTCCATCAGTGGCTATTAGCCACAAGGTATAGAGAGGAACTCTCAGTCTGGGGCAAATTATGCTCTGTCTTCTTGGTGCTTGTGGGGGGGCAACAGTGGGAGGGCTTCTAATGTCCTCCTGGCCCCACTGGTGGACCTCCCGATGGCATCTGGTATTTCTGGCCACTGTGTGACACAGAGTGTTGGGCTGGATGGGCCTTTGGCCTGATCCAACATTGGCGTCTCTTTTATGTTCTTAGAACATAACATAAGAGATCTTATGAGATCTGCGGTGGAACAGCCCAGCTCCGGCCTGCGGGCCCTCTCCCACCCCGCCCGCTGAGGCTTTCCCAACACCTGGAAGGGCTTTTCTCTCCCCCCCTCCGTTCAATCACCGCCACCACCTGACCTTTGTAGGAATTGCCCACTGGGAGGGCCAGCACCTCCCAGCTTCCCTTCCAAGTTCTGAGGCCTTGATGCCTCTGCGTCTCCCGCTTCCCAGTGCCTGGCACCACGGGGACAAGCTGACTGCTTTGTGCAGCACTGGGGGAGTGGCCATTTGCCAGCTGACTGGCCTCCCTTTCTTCTGGCTGCTCCTCCAGGGCTCTTTTTGTAGCAGGGACTCCTCTGCACATTAGGCGACGCACCCCTAATGTAGCCAATCCTCCAAGAGCTTACAGAGCTCTTCTTACAGGGGCTAAACCTCGACATAAACCCCCCTCCCCAATTTATGTTTGGTAAACATTGGCTTTGGAACTCAGGTCTATCATCATTATATGGGATACTGGCCTTAAATCTATGCGCAAATAATACATTGGGGTGGGGGTTTTCTGGGGGTATTTTTATATGTGCACGTGCGTATGTGTGCAGTGAGCCCCTGCATGTCATGGTGACCTCTGGTGACTGCCCCCTACTGGGGGCCTGGAGAATATTCAGAGAGGTGGCTGAATGAAGCCTGCCCCTGCCTCCCGACTGCTGGTATTCCAAGGAGGTCTCCCATCCAAGGACTTGCCAGAGTTGACCCTGCTTAGCACCCGAGATCTGATGAGATCGGGCTTGCCTGGGCTACCTGGGTCAGGGCCAAATAATACACTGTTGAAGGTCTTCTTGCTTTTTTCTGCTTTCCTGGGAGAAGCCCACTGATCAGAAACACACTGGTTAATAACTGTCACAATGCAAGCTCCTGGGCTGGACCAATTGGCTGCTTTGCTCATTACAGCGAATAATAGTAAAAATGGGGAATATCAACAGCAGGACGCCATCGGACAATAGGTGATGACGTCGAGACAAACAGAGGACGAACTTCCCGAGCTACCGTTCGTTTCGATGTCTCTTTTTCAAACAACGGTTTCAGTTCTGCATCCATGCATGGCAAAATCTAACAGTGGACTCTCTTGAGTTCATCAATTTGTCCTCTGTTTGTCTCGACGTCATCACCTATTGTCCGATGGCGTCCTGCTGTTGAAAAACACAAGATTAAAACAACATGAAGTCAATTATCATCAGAGTTTAATTGTTATTCATATTTTCTTGTATTTCATGTATTGTATGCACTATTGCAGTAATCCTTGTATAATTGCACTGATCAGACATACACTGATTAACAACTGTCACAATGGAAGCTCCTGGGCTGGACCAATTGGCTGCTTTGCTCATTACAGCGAATAATAGTAAAAATGGGGAATAATATTCTGAAGCGGGGATGATCCACCTACCTATCCCCGTCTTTGTTTTCATGTCTCTAGGACTCATTTTGTGGACTGTATCTAGAGGAGGTCCGGTTGGATAATGTGACATTCACAGGGCCGTGCGTGTATGTTCGGCAGGAAGCCAGTAGAAGTGGTGGTCTTGGTGGTGGTACTAGCTGATGGTTTTTTAGGGGGCCCCTGGTGCTGTTACGGGGCTTAAGTGCTCCAGCTGCTGCTGTGGGGGGGGGCTGTTGCAAACACCCTTACCTTCACTCTTGGAAGAGGATAGGCTTAAATTTAGGGATTGTTGTTGTTCAGTCGCACAGTCGAGTCCGACTCTTCGCGACCCCATGGACCAGATCACACCAGGCCTTCCGGTCTTCCACCGTCCTCTGAAGTTGGCTCAACTTCATGTTCATTGCATCTATGACACTGTCTAACCATCTCATCCTTTGCCGTCCCCGTCTTCTTTGAC
>NW_015172159.1:42462-46242 GCF_001447785.1 Gekko japonicus | reverse complement strand
CTTTGAGTCCTGGGCAGGGGAGGAGGGGCGGGCGGAGGCAGGGGTGGGCAGAGGCAAAGACGGGCCTGCCAAGTCCCCGGCCAGGGTAGGGGATTTCCTGCCCTCAGCTTCTGTTGAACAATAAAACTCACTGATGTCACGAGCATGATGGGGTCACTTCCAGGGAAAACCAGGAGGTGATGGTGTCAGCTAAGCTGTCGACCAGTTGCCTCTAGCCGAATTCTGTTATAACAACACGTGTCACTCCTCTATTGGGATGTCCCCGTTTAAAGCACTGTGTGGTTATGACAGCCCGCCTGTCCTGTTTCTGGAAGGGGACAGCGACTTGGGGCCGGTGGATGCAGCTCAGTGGTGTAAACAATGTAAGACTTTAAATGCTGCCAAGGAAGCGTACAAATGTCAGGCTGATAAGAGAAGGGTGGAGGGTTGGGCTCTACAGCCTGGGGACTCGGTCTATGTGTCTACGGAAAACATTCAGATGCTGCGCCCTAGCCGGAAGTTAGGGTGGAAGTACATTGGTCCGTTTCCAGTGAAAAGGGTGATCAGTGAAGTAGGCGTGGAACTGGATTTGCCTAAAAACTTGAGAAAACTGCATTCTGTGTTTCATTTCAGCCTCCTGAAGAAGGATTCCGGTTCCAGTCCCTGGTGCCCATCGAAACCTGTACCCCCTCCGATCTTGGTTGAGGGAGAGGAACATTATGAGATTTCTAAAATTCTGGGCTCTAAGATCAAACGGGGAAAGTTGATGTATTTGGTGGAATGGTTGGATTCCGGACCCCAGCACCTCGAATGGGTGGATGCAGGGGATATTCGGGCCCCTAGGCTGTTGCGGACGTTTCATCGGGACTTCCCGGACAAACCGGGAGATCTCCCGGAATGACCAGGAGACCTCCCGGAATGCCCGGGGGACCTCCTGGAATGGTGGGGAGAAGCTGATTTTCGAGGGGTCAGTATGTCAGCTAAGCTGCCATGGGGGTTGGGGAGGTCAGTTGTACTCTAATCGCCATTGCATTCCTTCTGTGCCTCTTCGCTGCTGTAACGCTTATCTCTAAGTTCTGCAGGTGGTGGGATGTTGATGTCTAGTTTCAAGGGAGCCGTGGGAGCGAGCTTGGTTCCCAGCTTCAGCACAAACGGCCGGAGAGCCTTCTCCTGCATGCGGGAGTGTGGCTAATTGGCCAGGGCAGTGGGGGGGTGCATACGAATACCCAATATCCTATTATGCCCCAGGGGCAGCCACCATTCTTAACAGTGCCTAGGTTAATGCATCTATAGGTCTTCAATAAAGTATTACCTTTCCTGATAAGCGTGTACTACGTTGTTGGCTGTGGGTTCTGACAGATGGTGGTAGCTCTAGGAATGGCCAGAAACTCTGTGGTTTTACCATAGACTAGACCTACTGCTGTTACTTACCTGTCAGCAAGCTACCAATTTTCTTTTCTGTTGATTGTCCCATGTATGCGCTTGCTTGCTTTCGTTTTCGTACGTAGACCTGTTGATGCGCTTAATTGCTTAGCTGCTGGAACGTCTATATCTCTCAAGGCCACAGGTGGTTGCTGCTGGATAGTTGCTTGGGTGATCTCACGGAGGACCGTGGGAAGGAGATAGGTTATGCCGCCTAGAAGCGTTTGCTCCCAGGCCCGATGGCGCGCGGGGGAAGTCCCGCAATTGGGCCTTAGCTGTTTGAATGTACTATAACCTGTCATGCTCGTTGCATCCCCCCTCATTCCTAACAGTGATCCTGTACATGCACCTATAGCTTCAAATAAAGTAAAACCTTTCTGCAAGAGTGTACTTCATTGATGCTGTGGGGGAGCTTGACATTACCGTTCTCCCCTAGATGTGACGTTATCATGCTTGTGACCTGCCCCCCCCCCATCTCCCGGTTGAAACTCTCCTGCTGGTTGCTGCGTCCGTAAACCCGGCTCCTCCCGAACGCACTGCCTTTGCCTTGCCTTGCCTTGCCACATAATAGAGCTTACCCTGAGAGATTGAGATGAGAAGCAAGGTGGAAGCTACACAGTCAGGCTGCCAACAGTGCCTCAGCAAACGGTGGGAGATTTTGAGGGCCTTGGGGAGAGGGGAGCTCACTCCTTTACAGCGCTCTGGGCTGGATTTCCCCTCTAGACTAGAAAAAGGTGGGGAAATCCTTAGAGTGCCATTTTCCACTCTTGCTCCTACTTTTCTCAAGGGTGGGGGATTGGAACCAGGGGCAGGCTTTACCTGCTGCGGGTGGACAGATGGCGGGCCTACACCTCATGCCTCGTGGAGGTGAAGCGGCCTGCTTCCTGCTTCTGCCATCGTTCAGTTGTGTGACTGAAGGACTTGCGTTTTCGTTCTGGTTCAGGCCCGCATGGGGATTTCGCTGACCACTTTAGCACTGTTCCAGTTTCTACCAAAGCAAGACATTGTGGTGTTTAATTTTCATATGTGGTAGGGTCGTTAATATCACTGTGTAGCTGCACCCAGGTCTTGATGCTAGGTGGCCAGATTCTTGACAGGCACGGCATCTTTCAAAGGAAAATGGTCATGGGCAAGGCTCCCTCTCAGCTGCGGAGTCTCGTGAGCAAAAATTCCACTTTGTGAGCTCCTGGCATTAAAAGTTGTGAGCAAGCGATTTGGCTGCTGCATAAATTAGTTTGCTCTGGAGCAATGTTCCCTCTAAGCTGTGGAGTCTTGTGAGCAAAAATTCTACTTTGTGAGCTGCTGGCATTAAAAGTGTGAGCGAGCGATTTGGCAACCGTATAAATTACTTTGCGCTGGAGCTGTTCTTCCTGAGCTAAGACAAAAATGTGTGAGCCGGAGGCTACGAAACTGTGAGCTAGCTCACACTAACTCAACTTAGAGGGAACACTGCTCTGGAACAATCCTCCCTGAGCTGAGGCAAAAATGTCTGAACCAGAGGCTCAAGAACCGTGAGCTAGCTCACACTAACTCTGCTTAGAGGGAACACTGGTCATGGGCAAGGCATCTTTCAAGGAAATTTACTTGTAATTATTCCTTCTGGTTGAAGATCCTCTGACATAAACTTCAGGATTTCCTAGTACATAGCTTGAGAAAGTAAATCACTGTTCTGATGGAAGCTCAACAGCAACAGATAGGCAACAGCCCATCTCTGTGTGTGTGTGTGTGTGTGGGTAAATATTACAAATATTGCCAGGCACTGCCTGCCTGTGTGAGAGTCATCTCTGGCTCTCATTTACAACAGGATCTGCCAGTTTGGTGTCGTGGTTAAGTGCGCAGACTCTAATCTGGGAGAGCCGGGTTTGTTTCCCCACTCCTGTTTGGTGTAATGGAGAGCCAGTTTGGTGTAATGGTTAAGTGTGCGGACTCTAATCTGGGAGAACTGGGTTTGATTCCCCACTCCTCCACTTGCACCTGCTGATGTGACCTTGGGTCAGTCACAAGCTCTGGCACAGCTGTCCTTGAAAAAGAGCAGTTTCTGTCAAGAGCTCCGTGTGCGTACTCTAATCTGGGAGAACCGAGTTTGATTCCCCACTCCTCCACTTGCACCTGCTGATGTGACCTTGGGGCAGTCACAAGTTCTGGGACAGCTGTCCTTGGAAAAGAGCAGTTTGTGTCAGAGTTCTCTCAGCCCCACCCACCTCACAGGGTGTCTGTTGTGGGGAGGGGAAGGGAAAGGAGTTTGTAAGCCACTCTGAGACTCCAAGTGAAGGGCGGGGTATAAATCCAATCTCTTCTTCTTCTTCCTCCACTTGCACCTGGCTGGATGACCTTGGGCAAGCCATAGTTCTGATAAGAGCTGTTCTTGAAAAAAGAGCA
>NW_015172159.1:34925-42275 GCF_001447785.1 Gekko japonicus | reverse complement strand
CTTTGAGGCGGGGGGCGGGGGGGGCTGGAAGGATTAGGGAGACATTTAAATGCCTCCCGCGGCCTGTCCAAAGGCTGGCTTGCCTGGGCAAGCTAAGGGAAGGCATGGGGGTGTGGCCTAATAGGTTGTCAGCTGCGCTGTCAGGGGGTGTGGCCTATTATGCTAATGAGTTTCTGCTGTTGGGTGTGGCCTATTATGCTAATGAGCTCCTGCTGGGCTTTTTCTACAAAAAAAGCCCTGGGAAGGCCTATTATTTCCATACTTGTAAAGGCACAGGACTGAGTAGCTGCATGTCTGTCTGGCCAGCTGCATCCTCCTGTGTCTCTCCAGCGGCCAGGAAAGGTATCTGCTGCTGCGGCCGCCGCTGCTTGAGTCTCCGCCAGGCTGACCTCTCTTCCACCCTGCGTCCGTTCTCCTCCAAACGGGAGGGCAAAGCCGCCCAGGTCCTTTCCTGGGAGGTGGCATGGGAGGACAGACCCAATTATTTCATTTTCATTTAGTTTAATTCATTCGTACCCTGCCTCTCACCCCAGAGCAGCATCACAACAACCCTGTGAAGTAGGTTAGGCTGAGAGAGCGTGACTGGCCCAAGGTCACCCAGCGAGCTTCCACGGCAGGAGTGGGGATTTGAACCCAGGTCTCCCAGATCGTCCGACGCTCTTCGCCACTCTACACCGCGCTGCCTCCTGACGAATGCAATGAAGCCTCGGCCGTTCTTCTTGATGGAGAAGGGCTCTGGGAGGCCGAGGGAGAAGAGCAGCAGAAGGAGGGAGGGAGGGAGGGAGGGAGGTGCTTGGTCTGTTACCTGCAGCTTCCCTTTTCCCCTTCCCAGAGGGCTTCCCTTCCCTGGAGCTGTGGCTTCCGTCCAGCAACGTGTTTCCAGGGGGGTTTGTGTACTTGGGACCCTGCAGGATAGACCCTGCAGCTTCAGGGAGGGCAAGTCCAGGAAGATGAATGGCCCATGGGGAGAAAGAGTCAAGCCCACCCCCTTGTTTTGTTCACAGACGTCAGAGGCGGCTTCTCCAAATGCTGCTGTGGCTTTATTGTGCGCGCTGGGATGTGCTGTGGCATTTGCCCTTTGTCAGCACAGAGCAGTCCTTGTTTCTGCCTTTGCCTGATCCTGTTGGAATGCTTCATACATAATCTTTTCCCACCCTTCTTCTTTCTCTCTCTCTCCCCCCCCAGAATTAAATGTAAAAGAATCGGATGCAAGAGTGTGCGATGAATCATCATGTAAATATGGGGGTGTTTGTAAGGAAGAAGGAGAGAGTTTGAAATGTGCATGCCAGTTTCAGGTAAGGATTTTTCACGTAATCAGAAATCTTGAGCTACTCGGGTAGATCTGTCAATCTGAGCATTTGATTCATGTAAATGTAATCCAGTGGAGGATGTTTTTCAGAGTAGAGTGAAAACAGATGCAAGATTCCACACACTGATATAGCATTTGTGGCGTCCGCAGGCTTTGCAAATGGCTTTCCATGTTCCGGATCAGCTCTCAGCATTGGACCTCCTCTTCCACCCCCACCCCCACTACCAATGCTCCCTCTAAGCTGTGGAGTCCTGTGAGCAAAATTTCTACTTTGTGAGCTCCTGGCATTAAAGCTGTGAGCGAGCGATTTGGCTGCTGCCTAAATTAGCTTGCTCTGGAGCCATCCTTCCTGAGTTAAGACAAAAATGTGTGAGCCAGGGGCTCAAAAACAGTGAGCTAGCTCACACTAACTCAGCTTAGAGGCAACACTGCATGTCATTTGTAAACCCATCCTTCATCTTACCAGTAAAGGAATACCCTCACCAGTACTCATGGACTGGCCAAGTGATATTTTGTGACACGGGCACTAGCCAGTAGGTGCTGACCACACCTGGCTTTTCCCACACTTGTTAAAACCGTTCTTTTCCACAGTATGCTCAAGAGCATGAGGATGTTACATGTGTTTTCAAGATAGTCAAGGGTCATTGGAACCATTTCACCTCACTTTCAGTGTTACCCGTTTCTGTTGATAACTGGGCCGTGCTGGGTATAAACTGAATAAGCCACGTTCTCATTGGCTAATGAACTCACCAGTCATCTGTACACGCTCTTCGCCACTCTACACCGCGCTGCCTCCTGACGAATGCAATGAAGCCTCGGCCGTTCTTCTTGATGGAGAAGGGCTCTGGGAGGCCGAGGGAGAAGAGCAGCAGAAGGAGGGAGGGAGGGAGGGAGGGAGGTGCTTGGTCTGTTACCTGCAGCTTCCCTTTTCCCCTTCCCAGAGGGCTTCCCTTCCCTGGAGCTGTGGCTTCCGTCCAGCAACGTGTTTCCAGGGGGGTTTGTGTACTTGGGACCCTGCAGGATAGACCCTGCAGCTTCAGGGAGGGCAAGTCCAGGAAGATGAATGGCCCATGGGGAGAAAGAGTCAAGCCCACCCCCTTGTTTTGTTCACAGACGTCAGAGGCGGCTTCTCCAAATGCTGCTGTGGCTTTATTGTGCGCGCTGGGATGTGCTGTGGCATTTGCCCTTTGTCAGCACAGAGCAGTCCTTGTTTCTGCCTTTGCCTGATCCTGTTGGAATGCTTCATACATAATCTTTTCCCACCCTTCTTCTTTCTCTCTCTCTCCCCCCCCAGAATTAAATGTAAAAGAATCGGATGCAAGAGTGTGCGATGAATCATCATGTAAATATGGGGGTGTTTGTAAGGAAGAAGGAGAGAGTTTGAAATGTGCATGCCAGTTTCAGGTAAGGATTTTTCACGTAATCAGAAATCTTGAGCTACTCGGGTAGATCTGTCAATCTGAGCATTTGACTCATGTAAATGTAATCCAGTGGAGGATGTTTTCCAGAGTAGAGTGAAAACAGATGCAAGATTCCACACACTGATATAGCATTTGTGGCATCCGCAGGCTTTGCAAATGGCTTTTCATGTTCCAGATCAGCTCTCAGCATTGGACCTCCTCTTCCACCCCCACCCCCACTACCAATGCTCCCTCTAAGCTGTGGAGTCCTGTGAGCAAAATTTCTACTTTGTGAGCTCCTGGCATTAAAGCTGTGAGCGAGCGATTTGGCTGCTGCCTAAATTAGCTTGCTCTGGAGCCATCCTTCCTGAGTTAAGGCAAAAAATGTGTGAGCCAGGGGCTCAAAAACAGTGAGCTAGCTCACGCTAACTCAGCTTAGAGGCAACACTGCATGTCATTTGTAAACCCATCCTTCATCTTACCAGTAAAGGAATACCCTCACCAGTACTCATGGACTGGCCAAGTGATATTTTGTGACACGGGCACTAGCCAGTAGGTGCTGACCACACCTGCTAACTCAGCTTAGAGGCAACACTGCATGTCATTTGTAAACCCATCCTTCATCTTACCAGTAAAGGAATACCCTCACCAGTACTCATGGACTGGCCAAGTGATATTTTGTGACACGGGCACTAGCCAGTAGGTGCTGACCACACCTGGCTTTTCCCACACTTGTTAAAACCGTTCTTTTCCACAGTATGCTCAAGAGCATGAGGATGTTACATGTGTTTTCAAGATAGTCAAGGGTCATTGGAACCATTTCACCTCACTTTCAGTGTTACCCGTTTCTGTTGATAACTGGGCCGTGCTGGGTATAAACTGAATAAGCCACGTTCTCATTGGCTAATGAACTCACCAGTCATCTGTACTCTCTGCAGTGGCACCAGTTAGGGGGGGGAAACGTGACCTCTTCTTCCCCAGGGTTTTGAGAATCTGTGTGATTTACTACTGTTTTCAGCCCTTCCCCCAAACAAACTGTGCGCGAGAATGAGGTCAACGAACAGCATGTTTAAATAGTAGATCAAATTGTTAATACCCCTTTACATCAGGGTAGGCAATCCCTGGCACTGAGGCTGAATGTTGCATGCCAGACCATGTCTCTCTGCTTGAGTGAGTGAGGCCAGTCCCCAAGACGCTCAACATACGTCTGGCTGAGTACTCCCTCATCCCCCCCCCCCACGTACCTTTTGCTTGCTGGTGCACCCATGTCTTCGCAGGGAAAGGTTGCAGGTTCCTTGACATTTGGGCTGAAAAGGTTACCTTTTCCTGCTTTGCTCTATACGTTACTCTGTTCTCAAGAGTGGTTCATTGGATAAAGAGATGGCGTGAGGGCCGATGGACCTTAGTCCAGGTCCTGCCTCTGCCTCAGTCGCTTCCACCATGTGGCTGTCCCTGGAGGTACAAATTCTCAGCACATAAACTCCTGTCAGGTATAGAACAGAACTGCCTCTTGGGGGCTGCTCAGGAACACTGTGCCACATCACGGAGACAGAAAAACAGGTGCTTCTGTGAGTGCAGCCTTTGTGACTCTGTCCTCTCAAGGGAGATGAAAGGGTGACGGTGACTGAAATGTGTTGGAGGAGATGTTTCGTCATGGTCTCCTCCTGGTCTGGCAGGCAAGCTGTGGCCTGCAGCAAGCATGCGGTTGTCCCAGACCAGTCTTTCCTGGCCTGTAGGATCTAAAGCCACCAAGAGCAGGGGCCTTTCTGGCTTGAGGATGTGGGTTGGTTTTGCAAGAGAACGGAGCGGGACTTGGGGAGGGAGCTGCCAGCCACAAAAGCCAACTCTCTTGTTCACCCTCCGTTGTGGCAGCTCAGTAGCTCTCCACAAGGATGGCGTAACTGATTTCCTTCTCCCCCTTCTCCTCTTTGCCCCTCCCCCTCCCCTCTAGTGTCACACGAATTACATCCCTGTTTGTGGCTCGAACGGAGACACTTACCAAAACGAATGCTTCCTCAGGAGAGCTGCTTGCAAGCATCAGAAAGAGATCGCAGTCGTCGCGAGGGGACCTTGTTACTCCGGTGAGTCAGCCATGGCCTGCTTTGCTAGTGGGACGGGGTGTGTGGGGAATGCCGCCTTTCCCTGCTCATGAATGCATAGCATCATTACATCAAGGGTGTTTCTGAGGGATGCAGTCCTTCTGCATAACTAGAGAGGACAGCGCCAGTAGACCCGTCTTTTAAGAAAAAGGTTGCCATTGATCAGCGGTGTAGCGAAAGAGGGACAACGCAGCTTCCCCCCCCCCCCCCCGGCTGATTTTTGCTCTCTTCCTGGCCAGGCTTTTTTTTGAGACCAGGAGCCTGGCTAGCAAAGCAAAATGAGCCGCCGTAGGGCCGCAGAAGGAAAGTCCAGCCTCCTGCCTGCCTGCCGCCTTCCCTCTTAGAAGCGGCCTTTCCTGCCCTGCATGCCTGCACGTTGCGGAGCGGGTTGCCAGCACCCCAGGTCTGAAAGCGAAGACCTGCTTCGGCACCCTCCCCAACTGCCTCTTCCTGGAGGTGAGAAGTTGCACAGCCATATTGGTCCATACAAAATCTAAAACCCACAAGGAAATCTGAGAAGTGTCTTTCTGTCAGGACCAATCAAACAGGCACAGATTCTTGTGCGAGTTTCTGAGCTTCCCAGAACTCTTCATCACGTCGGCTGTCCACAGAATCTTAAAAAGTCAGGTGGGTGGGGGACAGGGAGTGGGGAGGGGCCGTGGCTCACTGGCCGAGCACCTGCTAGGCACGCAGCCCGTCCCAGGATCCGTCTCCACCCTCTGCAGTGAGAAGGGACAGGTGGGAGGGGATGCGAAAAACCTCTCAGTCTGAGACCCTGGACAGCTGCTGCCTGTCTGAGTAGCCAAGACTGATCTTGATGGATCTGCAGTTTTGATCTGGCATAAGGCACCTTCATGTGTTCGTGGAAAGCAGGTTCTTGAGGCCGTGGTGTTCAGGTCTGATGGTCTTGCATGCGTCCTCTGAGGCATGCAAGCCAGCTGCAGCTTCAGTGCATTGCTGGCATGGCGTCTCCTTCCGGCACAGGCTCTGGGAAGCTGTAGGTAGTCCATGCCTTCCATTCTTTGTTCCTTCGCAGGAACCGCTCCGAGTCCACCCAAAATTGTCCCAGAATCGTCCATGAGGAGCCCACAAATGTTTCAACAAGTAGTGGATTTAATTTTCACTCTCCAGCCCAGGGCATTGTGATCCCCAGCGATGCATGAATCAGCAGCACTAAAACCAAAAGTCGTTCCCAGACAGCTTTTGTGGGGGAGACGTGTGTAAGGGAGTCCAGCACCCTATTGCGTGATGCGGATCCATAGTTATCATTCTGTTTCCAGCAGACTACGTAAGAGCAGTGCCTCAGTTGTCCAGCGCTTGGCAGACTTTGTGTATGTGGCAGGCAGGGCCCTGTTTAGCCTGATGCAGCAGAACTTTTATTCCGTTGCTTTTAGTTCTCAAACATGCAGGGCATGATCCATCTAATGGGTGAGCATTTGAAGTCCCATCCATTTTTTTGTTGATAGTCTTTTTACTCCAGGAATAGGACTCACCTAAGCAGGGACTGAATGAAGTTTCGTCATGTGCCCCGCTCCCCGTACCTCACCCGGGGGAACTGCGATCCCCTGTGATCCCCCCAGAAATGACCTCTGAGCAGCACTAAAACCAAAAGTCGTTCCCAGACCGTTTTGACTTCTATACCACCCAGGTGTGCATTGTGGGGAAGACTTGTGTAAGGGAGTCCAGCACCCTATTGCACGATGCAGATCCATAGTTCTCATTCTGTTTCTGGCAGACTACATAAGAGCAGTGCCTCTTCGAGCACTGACAAGGGAAGTGGACCTAGGCCCAATGTGTCTACTGTTGCTACCTTTTAGCCTGGCCCAGTTGTCCACAGGTAAGGCATTCACTGCATCACAGGAGCAAAATGCGCACAGCCTTGTTTCAAAGAGGCTCATCTTAGCAGGCCTCTCTGGCCACGCCGTTCGTGGTTTTAATGGTGAAGCAAGAAGCTGCAAAATGGGGGTTAGTAATGCCTCGTGCCCATTGCAGGTGGTGATGCCTGTCAGCAGCAACTTCCATGTTGAGGGGTTATAATAAAGTAACTCTCTGCATTATTTTTCAATTAAACTATGCAGTCTTATTCAATCTTTGTTTTTTTAAGTAGACACTATTTGTTGTTAGGGCTTGGTAATTTTTCTGTTCTTGCTATCTGCTATCTGCTGAGAGTTGTCGAGCGCTTGGCAGACTTTGTGTACGTGGCAGTCAGGGCCCTGTTTAGCCTGATGCAGCAGAACTTTTATTCCATTGCTTTTAGTTCTCAAACATGCAGGGCATGATCCATCTAATGGGTGAGCATTTGAAGTCCCATCCATTATTTTGTTGATAGTCTTTTTACTCCAGGAATAGGACTCACCTAAGCAGGGACTGAATGAAGTTTCTTATCGACACACCCATTTAGAATAATTTCATGGAATGTTGCAGGGTGGTTTCGTTGTTTAACTAACTCACCAGATAACCCTTTCCTTCATCAGAAATGTGATATTTTAGCAATTCAAGAGACATGGACAGACCAAGAAATTACCCTACAAGGTTTTAATAC
>NW_015172159.1:8578-34298 GCF_001447785.1 Gekko japonicus | reverse complement strand
TTGACTTGAAAGCGGCTTTTGATTCAATATCGAGACCGAAATTGTGGGCCGGCTTAGAAGCTTCCTCAATTGATAGAAGGCTCCTCTTTTTGTTGCGGGCTCTTCATGATAACACCCATTTGCAGGTTAGGCTTAACAGGAAAGGAAATCTATCGGACCCTATTAACACCTATAGGGGAGTTAGGCAGGGTTGCGTACTAGCCCCTTCCCTGTTTAATCTATGTGTTAATGATATAGTAAGTTACTTGGACCCCCCAGTTTACATCCACCAAAACTTCAACAACAGCATGTGTCTATCTTACTGTATGCCGACAATGCTGTCCTCTTAGCTAGAACACCAGTTGGCCTTAGAAGAGCTCTCAGTAAGTTTGCAGACTTTTGTAACAATAAGGAACTAACAATGCTGGGAAAAATTGAAGATCAAAGAAGACGGGGACGGCAAATGATGAGATGGTTAGACAGTGTCATCGATGCAACGGACATGAAATTGAGCAAACTTTAGAGGACGGCGGAAGACAGGAGGGCCTGGCGGGAGCTGGTCCATGGGGTCGCGAAGGGTCGGACTCGACTGTGCGACTGAACAAGAAGAACCATGCCTGTCCAAGGGCTGGATTGCCGGGGCAAGCCAAGGGAAGGCAGTTTAAACTGCCTTCCCTTCAAGCCAAGGGAAGGCAAGGGGGTGAGGCCTAACATGCTAATGAGCTGCATGGTTAGGGGTGTGGCCTAATAGGCTAATGCATTTCTGCTGTTGGGTATGGCCTATTATGCTAATGAGTTCCTGCTGGGCTTTTTTTACCAAAAAAGCCCTGGGAAAAAACATATTTCTTGGGCCATTCGTCCTTCACCACTTTCAGCTGTGGTTTTTGTCATGTGTGCAAAGGGAAGAAAAACCTCTAGCACGCCACTTTTTCTAAGGAACTTTATGAAAGGGTATGCCAGGAACTGAAGGAATGTTCTGGATTCCCCCCCTGTCTTCCACTGTCCCCATTCCCCGCCGACCAGTTATTAAAGCGGAGCGTTTGTCCTGCACCCATTCACTTCCATGATGCTTACGTGGAAAAATTCCAGAGGGATTGAGTCCCACAGCATGTATGTGTCTCTCTCTGTGTGTGTGTGTATGTGTGTGTTGCCACCTTGGATTTTCCAACACTCAGGTCCCAAAATGTCTTGGCGTGCCCACTATCGATACGGCGGTGGATTGTGATGTAGGGAGGGTCTGTGGCATTGATGTTCTCTGAGGCCGCTCCGTTTCCTTTGACTTGCTGGCAGACGCAGCTTTACCTTTTTGTATTTTGCATCTCTTCAACCAAAATCCAGAGGAGTGACTGGATCCTGCAGCAGAAACCCAAAAAGGTTCTGCAGGATACAGCCTGTTTCATCAGGTACAGGGAAGCCTCTATCTGTGCTTCATCCAGGTAAGATATCGTAGGCATTACGCTTATGCCAGATATCTGTGAGTTCAGCTGATCCTGTCTACTGTGAATTTACATGCACTCACGTTGAAAAAAATTTCTGGTCTACCTTTCAAGGCGGCTTACAGTAGCAATTGAAGTTTTATTGCATAGAATTAATGATAGAAAAATACTCTGCAGCTATCATGTAAAGATAAGCCCATTTAACAATCTTCAGGCAGCTATTATTGAGCTGTTATTGAAAGAAAAGACTTGTTAACAATGTCTTGCATCCCTTGCAAAACTACAGGGTAGAAGTAGCCTTCCTCATTTCCTTTGGAAGACAATACAGAGAATGGAGCTACCACAGAGAAAGCCCTGTTTCTGGCCCTCACCGCACTACCAGTAAGTCCTCCTAGCTTGCTTTTAATTGGAGCTCATTCGGTGCGAGGTTGTGTGGTCTGAGACCCATTACAAGTTTCAAATAAGTACTAGCACCTTAAATTGAACTCAGAAGCAAACTGACACCTATGTGGAATCAGCTGAATGTGGAAACAGCCCCGTTGCCAGAGCGACGCGTTGCGTCACATCCTGGCGACGGCGGTGCAACGCGTATCGCCGTCCCCACGGCAGGGATTCTGTGAAGACATGCGGATCCCCTGCCGCCACTTGGTAAGCCTACCCAAGGTGCTTGGCATTTTATGCAGTGGGAACTTCCAGATTGTCTTCAAGGGCAGCCCAATATAGAGAGCATTACAGTAATCAAGACTTGCCACCGCTGAACCAGGGACCAGTGTAGCAAGATCTGATCAAAACAATAGCTCCAGAATTCTTTCACTTTGTTGTGCTGCTCATATTTTTAATGTATTTCTACTTTTGTAGCTGGGATGGACCCTTATTCACTTCCTGTCGTCTTACTGGCAAATTAGCAAATAAAAGTTATTATTTATTTTCACTTCTGTGCAGTTCCTTTTAACTACAGTACCACATCTAATTGCTCCCCAGAATGATAACTGCTAAATCTGTAATATTAAACATGCCCGGTGAACACAACAGGTGCATTTTATAATGGATTTCTGAACTGCACTTTCAGGGAGTTGCTTCAGGGAGTGTTTATTGGAAACTGCAGCCTCTTGGTTCTTTTTATTAGAGCTTAAACTGAGGAAACCACACGTGCACACATACACAAGCTATTTGCATTATTATAACCTAAAGCTTTGCTCAATTTGGAGTTTGGAGATTTCTCAGCCTCTCTCATTTCTTTCATAACCCATTTCGCCACAGGGAAGGCCTGGGCGCTCGAGGCGCCGTTTAATTTCAGGCCACCGTCCCTCGTTCTGCAGTAATCAAACTCTTATTCTGAATCTCGAGTGCCCTGGATTTGGCCGTGTGTATGCCTGTTTGTGTAGGAGAAACGCAGTGACAAAGACACTCTTGTGTTTTGGCACTAGGAGTGGGAAATAAAGTCAGCAGTGCCATTTGAATATTCTCATCAGAGTTAAGTAGAAATCCTCAGTCACTTTGCTTTGGGCTCTAACAAACCCAGGGAAGACGTTAACCTTTCTGCTTATCGAACCTCCCATTCTATGGCCACGAAGCCAAGGGGGTTCTCCTGGCTGATGCAGGACATGGACGGGCAGGTGCCTGTTGGCCACATCCCAGCCAAGCCAATCTGTTACTTTGGCATGAGGGATGATTGGCGGGCGGGGGGGAAGAGTGCTAGTGCACCGTCAAGAGCTCCGTCTGCCATTGAGCTCCATCTGCCACCAGGCAGTGAGAGCTCCATGCACACGCTGGGCTCTGATTGATAACTGTGGCTTGTTCCCTTTGTGTGTGTGTGTGTGTCCCTGAATCAATTCACACTTGACCAGAACTTGGGTTGTTTTTGTGTGTTCACTGCAGGAAACATGAGTGGGAAGTGGGGAGGAATAACAGATGTCTCCCAGTGTGCAGTGTGCAGTCTCTACATGTCCCTGAAAGGCCAGAGAAGCACATTTTTCTTTCATGCAGTACTTATTCCCTGCAGACAACCTGAGTGTAAATACAGCAGGCATGCCTGTCACCGTGAAGCACCATTGGCCCTCAGTCTCTCAGAGATAGCTGTCTATCTATCTGCCTGCCTGTCCGTCCATCCGTCTGTCTGTCTATCTGTCTGTCTGTCTGTCTGTCTGTCTATCTATCCATCCATCCATCCATCCATAATCTATCATCCATCCATCATCTATCTATCTATCATCCATCCATCATCTATCTATCAATCATCCATCCATCATCTATCTATCAGTCATCTATCCATCATCTATCTATCAATCATCCATCCATCATCTATCTATCAGTATCTATCTATCATCTATCTATCATCTATCTATCATCTATCTATCATCTATCTATCATCTATCCATCCATCTATCCATCCATCCATCTATCCATCCATCTATCCATCCATCTATCCATATATATGTCAGCTAATGCTGCCATGTAATGGAACGTGTGGGTTGCTGTCCATGTCTCTCACTCTCATTCCCTGCTTCTCTGTGTCTTGAGCTGTTATCTTAGTAGTGTCCTTGAAGCTGTGTATTGCCTGCTCCTGGCTTCCCACTGGGAATATAACCGTTGCTTTTTGGTGTAGAGCCAGTTTGGTGTAGTGGCTAGGAGTGCAGACTCTAATCTGGGAGAACCGGGTTTGATTCTACACTCCTCCACTTGCAGCTGCTGGATGACCTTGGGCAAGCCATAGTTCTGGCACAGCTGTCCTTGAAAAAGAACAGTTTCTGTCAGAGCTCTCTCAGCCCCACCTCCCTCACAGTTGTGGGGAGAGGAAGGGAAAGGAGTTTGCAAGCCGCTCTGAGACTCCGAGTGAAGGGCAGGGTATACATCCAAACTCTTCTCTTCTTTTTGACCGCATTCCCAGGTGCTTGCTCATTGGCCTCTTAGTATCAGGGGGCCTTGTATGAAGGGGGTATATCTGGGGTTCCTTTCACTATCCCTCCATTCCTGACACAGAGGTTCATGGTGTCTTAAGTATTCGCTCTCAATAAACTGAAACTTCTGCAGGAACGTTGTTGAGTGTGATCGACTGAAGTGCCTGACAGAGTGTCAGGAATCTTGCATTGCCTCTACCTATATCTCTCATGAGATGAGCGAGGAAGAGGAGCCAAAAGTGCCGGCCATGACGGACGACCAGGTACCCACTACGTTGCCACCGGTGACCACCCCGGTCACCACCCTGCCAGTGACAGCACCCGTGACGGGGGTGCCGGTGTCAGGGGCCGATGGAGGAGCGATTCCTTGGCTATTCAAGGACTCCACCAGATCACGACGGTTGGGGACTGTTCTCGGCCGAAACTCAGGAATCGTGGATGCTGACTCCTGCGTCGGGACGAGGCTGATGAGGGCAGTTGGGAAGAGAGGCTCTCCCAAATCGAGCTGTCCTCAAGCCAAGATGACCCGAACTCTCGAGGAGGCGTCTCTGGACATCCCGAGGCTGGTCGCGCAGGTGGTGCAGGAGGAGATGCAGCTGCACCGCCCTGCTCCCCCCCGCCCCAGATCGGCCCCACAGCTCCTGCCACCCACACCTCCCGGGGACCAGGCTCCTGTACCGAGGCCACTAGAGCCCCCCCCAGGAACATCAACCGAAGGAGTTGTTGGAGGCTACATTTGAGAAACGTAGAAACTGGCATTCTTCGTGGTGCAGGTCGAGAAGTTCGTCCAGTACTGGGGCCACCTGTTTCCTTCCGACGAGCGGAGGGCTGCCTACATTGCCTCTAAGCTGCGAGACGAGGCAGCTGACTGGTCTGTCAGCCTCCACAGGGCCCAGGGGCCAGAGCCCCGGGGAGGTGGATGCCCTCATGTGGGCCCTTCGCTTGCAATATGAGGACCCGCTGGAGAGTGAGAAGGCGTGCAACCACCTGTGCATGCTGAAGCTAGGGCGGAAGACGGTGAGAGAGCACACTATGGAGTTTAAAGGTACGCGGCCAAGATCCAAGGATGGCTGGATGGGTTGCTGGCTGAGCAATACCGGTTGGGCTTGCACCCCGAACTCCATGAGACCATCCTGCGCAGTGTGCACCCCATCTCTCTGAAAGCGCGAATGTGGGAGGCCGCTGACGCGGAGAGCGAATTGACCACGTGGCCACTCACCCAAGAGGATGTGCCCCCGGGCCAAAACCAAAGGCTTCGATTCCGAAGGAAGGGGTCTGAGAGCAGCGCATGAAGCAGGGGCTCTGCCTCTGGTGCGGAGAGGGGGGCCACTATGCTGCTTCATGCCCAGGGTCCGCCCTTCAGGCCAAAGGGGCAACAGGATACCCCGCTGAGGAAGAGCACCGCCAGCGTGTCGTGCAAGCCAACATCACAGAAGGGGGTTTGGAGCTCAGCAGCGAGGAGGAGAACGAGCCGGCGGGAAAAGGCCAGGGCCTGCTGTAAGCGGCGCAGAGCAGCAGGTCCCGCATCAAATGGTGCCATGGACAGTAAGCAATTACCCCCCCCCCCTTTTCAGAACTCATGTGAGGGTGCGGCCGTTGATAGACTCGGGGTGTGCCAGAGACTTGATTAACCCCTCTTTGGTTACGGGCTTGGGGGCTCAGGTAGCTAAACTCCCTGAACCCATCATATTCACCCAGATGGACGGCTCAGCCATGAAGGAGCCGTGCAAGTACGAGACGGTTCCCTTGCAAATGGGGGCGGGGGATCACTGGGAGCAACGGATCTTCGTCATCACCCCTGCCTCCTGATTCCCACTGGTCCTGGGGAGCCCGTGGTTACATGATCACGACCTGTATATTTTGTGGAACGAAGGGTGAGTGTGGTTTATATCCCCTAAATGCCAACGCCACTCCTGAGAGGAGGCTTGGGGTCAGGCGCCCCCAGACAACCCCCCCATGCCTAGCGCAAGAAGAGCTTTCCGCTATCCCTCCCGAATATAGAGACTTGGCTAAGGTGTTCGAGGAGGAGGAGGCGGACGAACTACCCCCTGCACCACTCTTCTGACTGTGCTATTGAATTGCTCCCTGGGCAAAAACTACCCAAGGGCAAGTTGTACTCCATGAGCCCAGGGGGGGGGGGGAAAGGTAGAATTACGGAAGTTAATTGACAAAAACCTGGGGGGGGGGCCCCTCCATCATGAGCACGAGGACATCACTTCTGGAGGTGATCATGGGTGACTCAAGGGATCACCGGAGATTGTACGGTTTCCTTGCGCTTGTGACGCCTGGTGAGTTGCTTTAAAATAACTTCAGTTTCTAATTCATCCATCACCTTGACTGTGGCTTGGGAGTCCGATTCCGTGTAAGGCAGCTCGAGGTGAGCTCTTGTTTCAGCCTCATGGCTGCCTGCTCTCTCCTCTCCTTCTGAGCAGCAGGTGACTGTGGCTCCTCAAAGAAAAGCTGGAATTGGCTCACATTTATGTTTGTGGATGCTCTGTGAAATATGCTGGGTTCAGAAACGTAGAAGTGATCAGCTCATAGTTTATTAGTGATTCAGCAAGAGAAAGGAAGCTGGGTATTTATGCCTGAGAAGGGTCACACCCAAAACACGCCCCACTCCCAACGATAGGCTATTTACACTCTATTGCTTCCCAGTTGGCTTACTCCAGGATCCTTGTCCCCCTACTGGTCCATTCTAGGATCCTGGCAGCCTATTGTTATGCATCCCAAGCTCAGTCCTTTTGCCAGGGCAGTTCAGGCTCAATACGTAACACTCTGATTACTACGTCGCCTCATTTTCCATCTTCTGTCTACCCTGGAGGTCCGTTCTGTATCCCATGATCAATATCTCCCATTCAAGGTCTTGACCCTCTTCTCTCTTATCCTGTGCACTTCACTTACTTTATTTTCATGATTCCAGACAAATGAAGAAAAGGGGAGAAGGGCAGGAGGGACATTTTCCATCAAGTGTATTTGTTTCACCATAAAAATGGCCAAAGATTAAGTCTGATCCTCCAGAAACATTGAAATCTTGTAATTACCAAAGGAAAGGTAGCTAGTAAGATCAAATCAGTCAATCCTACTAAAAGAAATCAACCCTGACTGTTCCCTTGAAGGCCAGATAATGAAACTGAAGCTCAAATACTTTGGCCACCCAATGAGAAGGGAGCACTCACTGGAGAAGACCCTGATGCTGGGAAAGATTGAAGGTCAAAGAAGACGGGGACGGCAAAGGATGAGATGGTTAGGCAGTGTCATAGATGCAACGAACACGAAGTTGAGCCAACTTCAGAGGACGGCAGAAGACAGGAGGGCCTGGCGTGATCTGGTCCGTGGGGTCGCGAAGAGTCGGACTCAACTGTGCGACTGAACAACAACAACAAGCTGAAATGGAGGAGGAGATATTTGTTGTCATTGCACGGCCGGTTAAATTAACTGATCTGCATCATTGCTGGAGTTCTCTCCCTCAAAGATAGAGCCTTTCTTCAATCGTGGGTTGCCCAAGTTGTCTCTGTTCTTTACAAGAAAGTGCTTCATGGCAAGGTCCTTGAGTGGCAGGGGTGGAGGGTGTCGAGACGGAGACGCTGGCCAAAGGGAGGCCCTCAGAAGGAGCAAGGGAGTCGGGATAAGGGCAGAGAGAACCTGAGGGAAGGGATAGGTGGCGGGGGGGAGGGAAAGGGAGGAATACAGGAAAGTGAGCACCGTCCTCTGCGGTTCATGGATTGTTTCCAGTGCTTTTATTGTAAAGGGTGCAGCAGGCAGTTTGCCATCCAGCTGAGGCTCCATTGTGGTTTGATCAGTCTTTCTGTGTCAAGGGAACTGGGACCAGTGCTGCTTTTCCTGTGGTGAAAGAATATGAATGGGGGAGCGTTTCCTCGGGGGGGGGGAGGCAGGAGGTCAGCTGGTGCCTGAATATATGGGAATCATCCTGCCGGAAGCCAGTAGGTGGGTTGGCTTTTTTTTTTAAATGGTGATCTTTTAGAAACAAGATCTACTTTTTCGCAAGATCGCGGCTATCTCTGTCTTTGCCACGTTCTCTGTTTGAACTTCAGCTTTGGCTTTGCTATGCGCGATGTGGGGTGTTTACTTTTTCCTTTCTCTTAGCAAAGTGCTTTAACGTGTTAATGAGCGCTTTTTAAGAGATATAGATCTATAAAGCTTTTATTGCATAGGATCTTTCTCTGTGCCACTTAGACAGTAGTTTCATTTTTGGCGCTCTTCCTAGTCCGTGGTCTGTTTCTAGGACAGAACAAAATTTGACAATGTATTGGGAGGGTTGTGTAGGAAGCAAATTTTATATATTAACAGGGAATCTTAAATTGCATTTATGTGTTTTAGTAGCTCATTACTCAAAAGCAGCCCTCAGGAAAGAAAACATTGGTGACCCCAGTATAGGATTGCATTGCCATTTGTCAGTGTTTTCAGACTGGCCTTGAAATTTTGCCCTCAGAGCCGCCCTTACTTGATCTGGCTAAGTCAGGTTATGTCTCTCTGTTAAAAATGATTTGCTAACCAGGGCTGTACACCCCTGGAGCTGTTGACCCAGGCCTCAGCGGTCAGGAGCGACAGCATGAACCGCAGTGCTCTGGGTCAGGCATCAGGCAGTGCTAATTCACGGTGTCCGGTTGCAGGGAACAACAGTGCCAGAGTACCTTGTGCGTAACTCCCCTGGCTTCCATGGATCAGGCTGTTAATGCTTTTCTCTTATCTAGCCAACTACATATCCACATAAGAGCAGAAATAGAGTAAGAGCTGTGAATTGGAAGTACCAACTCCCTTGCTCACTCCCGCACGGTTCTTACATGTGCTTTTCTTGCTAGCCAAATATGGTTAACTCATCGGTATTGTGCCAATAGGTTGTTAAACTAGAGTTGCCAGCGCTGGGTAGGGATTTTGGGGGTGGGGCCTGGGGAGGGCGGGATTTGGGGAGGGAGCTCATCAAGGTACAGTGCCCTAGACCCAGGGGGGTGGCCAGACTTGCTCAGCGTGAGACCCACATAGAATCAATGTCAGATGTTTGAGAGCCACAAGACAGGAATAAATATCACAGACACATTTTTATTTAAAAAATATGCAGCTTTGCTTTTTATTAACATTAAATGAGACTGCCAAAAACACACACAAAAGCGGTAAAAACAGATAATGATATTTATTGGTCTAAGAGAGAGAGAAAGAGGGAGGGAGGTGGAAAGAAAAAAGGAAAGAAGTGGAAAGAAAGAGAGAGAGAGAAACAAAGAAAGCAAGTTGATGGGAGGGAGGGGGAAGGAAGGAAGGAAAGAGTTGGAAAGAAAGAAAGAGAGAGAAACAAAGAAAGCAAGTTGATGGGAGGGAGGGGGAAGGAAGGAAGGAAGAGAGGGAAGGGGGTAGGGAGAAAAAGCATGCCTTTCACACAGTGTCTGTGAACGAGCCGCATGTGGCTCCCAAGCCGCAGTGTGGCCACCCCGCCACAGAGTCCACCTTCCAGCGCAGCCATTTCTCCAGGAAGCTGATCTCTGTTGCCTGGAGATCAGTTGTCATAGTGGGAGGCCTCCAGGCCCCACTTGGAGGTCGGCAACCCTCGGTTAAGCCCCAGTCTCTGGTGCATTGCAGCATTAGTGAGGCTTTCTCTGGAAGTGGCGGAGAGGAGAGGAGAGGAGAGGAGAGGGAGGGAGGGAGGGATGGAGGGAGGAGGGGGGAAACGTAGATCCCACGTGGCTGGTTGAGATTCAAGGTGGATCTCCAGTCTAAAAAGGTCTGCAAATTCTTAATTTATCCATTATACTCCACTTTTCTCCCTAGTGGGGATCCAATGTGCCTTATAACATCATTCTCCCTGCTTCCCTTTTATCCTCACAACAACTCTGCGAGGTAGGTAAGGCTGAGAAAGAAGAGAAAGTGACTGGCCCAGGGTCACCCAGCAAGGTGCCATGTCAGAGTAGGGATCTGAACCTGGGTCTCCAGATCGTAGCTCAGCACTCTGACCCCCGTGCTCTGCTGGCTGACATTCAACCGCTTGCAGAAGAATATGGTAAATAAGAAGAAAGAAATTGGCCCCGGTAATTAGTAAGAATAAAAAATATAATTTTATCTGGATTTGGGGACTCTGCAGTTCAACAGAGACGTAGCGATTGCCCAAAATCTGCGTGGCTCATTGATGTGGATTAGCACGCCCCCCACCCCACATAACTATGATTGTGTATCGTGACTGGTTTAAAGACACAATTCCAGATAATACTGTACCTTTTTTTTTCAGATAATGGCTCTGGATCAGGAGAAGGAGGTAGGCATTGCTGCTGTTTCTTATCCTCCGTGTGAATGCTGGGTGACCAATGTTCCCTCTAAGCAATGGAGTCTTGTGAGCAAAAAATCTACTCTGTGAGCTACTGGCATTAAAGTTGTGAGCGAGCGACTTGGCTACTGCATAATTTAGTTTGCTCTGAAGCCCTCCTTCCTGAGATAAGGCAAAAATGTGTGAGCCGGAGGCTAAAAAACTGTGAGCTAGCTCACACTAACTCAGCTTAGAGGGAACACTGGCTGGGTCCCTGTTTCAAAAAGTATTCTCTGAGATGCGATCTGGCAGTCCTGCCTTTGCTTTGTCAGTGGGGAATACAGCTTAATTACAGTGCAGTTTTATTTCTCATGCTTTTAGGTGTGTAACACTAACCATAGCATGTGCTTGTTTACCTAACAACGTTTAATTTAGGTACTTAAAAATATCCCAGACTTAATTGCGGACAGATGGCACCCGAACAGCCGAGGCTTTTGGGCTGGGGAAAGGACATGCTTGTAATACAGATTGTCATGTTAATTATTATTGAAGTAATTTGCTTCAGATTCCCTGAGTGTAAAATTGGGTTCCTTAAGTATGGAGGCTATGAAGAGCTCTGGCAGACTGCATTTAGTGATGAGTACACTGATAACCAGCATGTGCTTTTCAAGCTCCGTGCCATCTGTCTGTGGCACTCACTGGGCATACCAGCCCCTGGTGGTGGCAAGGGACTTGGGCTGGTGTGTTTCTGAACCATGACACAGATATACTTTTGTAACTGTGAAGCTGCAAAAGCCCTATATCAGATGCAGAATAACATTAACCAAACGTTGTGACTTATAACTAAAATATTTTCCTCCCATGGGGCGGGGGTGGGGTGCTCAAAGAGACTTATGAATGGGAACAGACATAAAATTGACAAAAACCTGTGTACCCCAGTAGGCCTCCCCCAGTATAAACCAGGGATGATCCTGCCATCACAGCATCCACAAGACCAGCGGCGAAGAGGCACGCCCAGGCTTTACAGTATTTCCCAAGGAAACAGGGACAGATGTTCAGCCCCGGTCTGATTGGGCTGGCTGCCATGTTTCTATTTCCCTTCCTCCTCCTCAGCTGCAGTTGGTGATGCTTAAGAGAGATTTGCAGTCAATCCTGAACAGAGTTGCAGCCTTCTGAGCCCAATGAGTTTAGAAGGCTGCAACTCCGTTTAAAACAACGCTGCTAAGAGATTTATTTAGGAGCTGGCAAAGTGCAGTGGTTAGGAGACGGAGGCGTGACCAAGGAAGGTGCTGGTTCCAGGCTTGTCTCTCTGTGAGTGCTACCTGCCTCACTCTTCGCTACAGCTACCAACTCTTCATTGGGAAATTCCTGGCAATTCAGAGCCTAGAGAGAGTAGGGTCTGAGGAGGGGGCAGACCTCAGTGGGGTGTAAGGCCATGCAGTCCGTCCTCCAAAGCAGCCATTTTCTCTAGGGAATCTTCTCTCTGTAGGCTGGGGATCAGTTGTAATTTCAGGCTACTTCCAGGCCATACTCAGCTGCAATCCCCACTACAGGGGAAGAATAATGTTCACCAGTGGCTGGAAAGATCATCCAAAGCAGCCATTTTCTCCGGGGAATCTTCTCTCTGTAGGCTGGAGATCGGTAGTAATTTCAGGCTATTTCCAGGCCATACTCAGCTGCAGTCCCCGCTACAGGGGAAGAATAATGTTCACCCAGTGGCTGGAAAGATCGCAACAAGGTAAATGTACTTTATCCAGTGCTTTTTCTTTTGTCCCCACCATTCTCCAAGGGCCACAAGGGTGGTGAGCACAAGGAGGGAGGGAGACAGGCCCAGCGTCACCCGGTGGGCTTCAGGGCAGAGGACGGATTTGAACCCTGGTCTCTACAGCATACAGGCTGATCAGCAGTACCTTCCTATGTATTTATCAGGTTTTGTGGCCAAGGGTGATACAGTTAAGAAAGAATTAAGCGTTGAAGGAGAGACCATCTGCCTCCTGGTGGTATCTAAGAAGAAGAAGAAGAAGAAGAAGAAGAAGAAGAAGAAGAAGAAGAAGAAGAAGAAGAAGAAGAAGAAGAAGAAGAAGAAGAAGAAGAAGAAGAAGAAGAAGAACCCAACAACAACCCGACAACAACAACAACAACCCGAGTGGTGGTGGTTGTTAAGAGAGCTGCTGAAATTCTTGCCGCTAGGGTTTTTAAGACCAAGTTGTTTGAAATGTAAATAAACCTGTTCAGTTCCTTGACACGTGCCTGGGGACACTCTTTTAGAAGCACAGACTTAAACAGCTGGAAGGGGGCACAGACCATCCAGTCCAACCCCCTGCACCGTGCAGGATGAGACCTAAAGCACCCAGTCTCCACTTAAACACGTCGAAGGAGGGGCAACTGCCCTTATTGTCAAAAGTTTCCCCCTAATAGCATGCCAGTATGTCCCCACCTGTAGTTCAAACCCATCATCACAAGTCCTGTCCTCCACTGCCGAGTGAAAGAGCACCCTACCCTCCTCCAAATGACCTGAATACTTAGAAATCGGACTGACAAAAGCTCATCTTCAAATACACGTCCGTGTCACTGGGCGGTTTTATTATACACGGAGACAAACTGTCATTGGAGATACCGAATGCCCTCAATTTCGCCAGTACCATTCATGCTCCAGGATGGGATTAAAAAGGTCCGTCAGACGCCCTTCAAAGGGCCACCTTTATCTGTTGATTAGTACCTTAAAGAGAAAGTCTGGCAGAGAAATTCTGCTTCACACCCAGGCTAGTAGTTTGCTGCACTCACACCCCACAGTGGCGGAATGAGAGGCAAAGGGCTGTTTAACCTGCAGGCCGTGAACAGATGACCAGTGGAATCAAGGATGCGTTGGCTGAAGAACTGTCGTAGAAGCTGTGACAGTTTGCATGTCAAAGAGTTCATCCCGTGGGGCACCTGTTTTGTCACTATTTAACAAGCAGAAACATAAGATGTCCTTTAAAAATATGGGTATGGAGGTTACCTTTAACCCAGAGTGGCCTTACACTTTTTCATTTCATCCCCACCACAACCCTGCAAGGCAGATCAGGGGGCAAGAAGAATGTGATGGGCCCAAGGCCACAAGCAGGTTTTCCAGGCAGAATGGCCTTTGAATCCGGGTCTCCGGGATCCTAGCCCTGTGCTGAAATCACTACAACAGACCGGCTCTCACTCCAAATGGTGTCACATAGGAATGACTCCAGAGACAGTCTGAACCCAGCTGAAATAAGGGCTCTCTCCCAGAAGCAGCAGTGAAACTGAGAGCCCTGGGGAGAGTCCGGGCCAGTCCCTGGTAGGAAGAAGAGCGGATGGGCAAACATGAAAACGACAGGGGAAACTGCCACTGAAGGACTGGGCTCACGGGGGCAGGCTTATCATCGATATTTGGGAAGCAGAAGCAGCTGGGGAGGCCCAAACCATCACTGGTGGTTCCAGAGGCTCCGACAGGGAGGCGAATGGCTCAGGCCTGTCTCCAGAAGGCATATTTGCTGATCGGTTCCAAGTTCCCCAGGGAGATAGCAATAGCAAGCCTTGCCTCCAGCTGAAACGGTACCCAAGCCGAAAGCCCCTTGTCATCCGTGTTGAGAGACTGCAGCCAGCCGGTTGAACCGAAGCTGCGGTGTCACTGGGTGTGGTCAGATGGGCAGGTTGCCGCAGCAGTATATCGGCTCTAAATAAGCTGCTTGAGTTTGAGATGCTTTGCGTCGATCGCACGGCAAGCGCTAAGCCGGCCTCATAGTGCCGCGGGCCCATGGTCAGCCGTTCACACCGGCAACGCACTGGTTGAATGGACTTTTTTCCTAAGTCCCTCTGCACATGCACAGAAGCAGACAAGCACAGGTGCACTCCTGTCTGGAAGTTCAGTCAGCCCCTGTGTAGTTCCAAGACCTCCTTCACCCTGACACACCTGTACGGCCCCCCACAGGCAGCCGATGGGGGCATTGAAGCACACCTCAGAGTGGGGTTGGAGGGGAAAAACAAAGGCCCGCACCGGAAACGGAGAGGAATGATTGCACTACTCATGTGTTTCCATGGTGCGCCTGGACGATCAGATGCCTGGAAACCTGCCATGGAAGCGCCTCACTGAGGTAGTAACCAGAAGTTGCCAGTGGCTATTTAACCTGCGTGGGAGTCATTTTAGTGCAAGGTAGGGACGACTGGGGCATTGGATCACACCTATTTGATCTAGAGAGGTGACGTGGCTATGTCGGGCCAAACTGCTTGTGTGATCGCACCCGCTATGTCAGCATTTAGAACTAACAAAACAAAATAGGAGATACACAGTAGATAGTCAACCCACCAAAACAACTGTGTATGAAATGTAAACCACACCAATTACTGTAAAGCGGTTTCTATGAAAATGTGAAAATCAGAACTACATTAACAAATATCAGTGAAAAAGAGACCTCTGTCTACCATACAATCTACTATGAAGTCATATGACTGGTCTAGACAGCTGATGAAGTTTTTTGGACGTTTTCTGTGCTTATGGGAGACTTTAGATTATGCTATAGGTTCTTCTTTGGATAAAGCATATGATATATGTGGGAACTTCACAGCTAGCCAACCCGTGAAGCAATGATGGAACCTGCCTCAAGCAATATTGGAATCTCGTTTTTGTGAAGACAAGCATCAACAGGACCTATCCTGATCAAGACATATCTGTCGGACTTTGATTGTACAACCATCCTGTATTACAGTTTGTAGGCGTATCTTTTGTGAACGCCCGTGGTTTTGTATTATGATTTCATAGTAGAAAATGCCAAAGCAGGATTACAACTGAACATGAAGACAAAAGTAGTGACTGCTGGGGAATTATACAAGTTTAAGGGTGACAGGCGAATCTAAACAGCATGATAAAAAGTAGAGACATCACCCTGCAAACAAAAGTCCGCATGGTCAAAGCAATGGTATTCCCAGTAGTCATGTATGGCTGCAAGAGTTGGACTATAAGCAGAGGTCATTTCGGGGGGGAACGTGGGGGAACACAGTTCCCCCGGTGAGGTGCAGGGGGGCGGGGCACATGACGAACCCCCGCTCCCTGCTTCCGGCCGCCCCGCTTCCAGCCCTCATTCAGCCAGGAGGAGGCAGGAGAAGAGGGAGGGTAAGTTGCTTCCTCCCCGCCTCTCCCCACCCCTGCCTGCCTGTGGCCACCCAATGAGAAGGGAGCACTCACTGGAGAAGACCCTGATGCTGGGAAAGATTGAATGTCAAAGAAGACGGGGACGGCAAAGGATGAGATGGTTAGACAGTGTCATAGATGCAACGAACATGAAATTGAGCCAGCTTCAGAGGACGACGGAAGGCCTAGCGTCATCTGGTCCATGGGGTCGAGTCCGACTCTTCGCGACTGAACAACAACAACAACAAAAAAGGGTGACAGTGAAGAAACTGAAATTGTTAAAGATTTTCTATTCCTTGGCTCCATCATCAACCAAAAAGGAAACCCACCAAGAAACCAGAAGGAGATTGAGACAGGGGAGGGCAGCCATGAAGGAGCCAGAGAAGATCCTTGAGTGTAGGGATGTGTCATTGGCAATAAAGATCAAGACCATTCTTGCCATAGTATTCCCCATTACTACGTACAGGTATGAAAGTTGGCAAGTGAAGGAAGCTGTCAGATATGAAAGTTGATTCATTTGAAATGTGGTGTTGGAGGAGAGTTTTACAGATACCGAGGACCTCCAAAAAGACAAGGGGTTTCTACATTGAATCAAGTCTGAACTCTCCCTAGAAGCTAAAATAACTAAACTAAGGCTATCATACTTTGGCCACATTCTGGGAAGACCAGAGTCACTGGAAAAGACAATCATAGGAAAAGTGGGAGGTAGGAGGAAAAGAGGAGGACCCGACAGGAGATGGATGGGCTCAGTCAAGGGAGCCCCAGGAGCCCCTCGGTTTGCAGGACCTGACCCAGGCTGTCAATGAGAGGACGCTTTGGAGGTTGTTGATTCACAGGGTCGCCACAACGCAGAAGCCACACAGACACACAGAATCCCAGTGTAATACTAAACAGAGCTATACCCTTCTAAGCCTGTTGATTTTGAAGGGGTAATTCTGCTTCGGACTGCACCATTAGCGTTCGCCTTCCCCCAACACATCTGGCAGTGGGCCTATCCGACCAGTACTGTACTTTGCACTCCTTCTTGGGCAGAGGACTAGAATAGATTCCTTTCCATGGGCAACACCCAGTGCTCTCGTATCTGCATGTGGGGAGGCAGATGAACTTTGTGACCCGTGCACACAAGGTTCCCAGTCCTGTGCTGGCAACAACCCTGTTTCCCCGAAAATAAGACCTACCCAAAAAATAAGCCCTAGCAGGATTTCTATGCATTTGTGGTATAAGCCCTAGTGTGTTTTCTTGAGAAAAAAATAAATATAAGACAGTCTCTTATTTTCGGGAAAACACGGTAGTAGGAAAATTAGGGAGTGGGGATACCCAAACAGGCATCACACCGATGCCGCGGTATAACTTCTGGTGCGAAGCTGTAAGTGACATCATCATTGCATTGCCATGACACGGTAGGATTCCACCCTATGCTATGACATCACTTCCGGGTTCATGCTGGAAGTGACAAACACAGCATCCGCTCAGTGCCTGTTCTCCCCTCCCCCTTCCCCCGTTGCTGCTCTACTGAGCAGCTTCAGAGTACAGAGGGCAGCCAGGCAGGATGTGTGTGTCTCCGCCCCCCCCCCCGGGAACAGCCCCCCCAGCAGCCCTCAAACTGCAGCAGGTGAGCAGGTTGCCTTTTCCTCTCTCACAAAATTTTTCTAATTTTTCTGCATTACTTTGTACAGACTCCTGAGCTTTGTGCTTGTAACGAATGTATTATATTTAGTAATTATTTGATATAATTGTCCCGCTTCTATACATAACTTCCTACACAAAGATGTGAGTAATTTTTCCCCAGTTATTCCCTATAGTATTGTTAGCTGGGATTACGAAAAAAGTTAGAAAGTATATGATTTATGTCAAATAAAACAAAGGTATCTGTCAAGAGACTTCAGGCCCAGACCTCCAAACCAGGGTGGGGGTCTCTACGTGGGGGCTGGTCAAAGCGAGACCAACAAACAAACAGGACTGAAGTGTGGGTCCCTCCACCCCAAGGTAGAGCTCCCTCCAGTCCCCTTCTTCTGTCCTGACAAGGTCTCAGGCCCTCCTGGAACTGAAGTCAAGAAAGTCACCCTTGCAGGGCGAGACACCTTCAAGGCAAGTTACAAAAACAATTACTCCGGTAGCTATAGCCAGTGAGGGCTGAAGTACTGGATTCAGACTGAAGCCTCCTGAATTTCAAGACCTCCACAAGACCTCCACAAGAATACGAATTAAGTGAATTATTTGAAATTGTGCAGAAATCGTCAAGACAGAACAGTGAACCGTGAGGCTAAAATAACAAAGCTAAAAATCTGTCTAAGCACTTATGCAAACGATGGCTCAGGGTTTCAGATATACCCCAAGAGCGGACTGAGGTCTTCAAGGTGCCAAGCTTCAAAGTCCAAGGCAAGGTTTCTGGTCAGTAAGACCCACCAAACCAGACAACGGCACCCAGGCAAATCCAAGCACAGGGCCAGTCAAGAGCAAGTGCCTGTGGCCCGACGCAATGGTCAACACAACAGCCTGTAGCCATGGCTTTACTGCCCGACACACCGTGGCATGTAGCACTGTGACGCCCCCCTCTGGCCGACGTTGACTGACCCCCGGTCGCCGCCCTGGATAAATGGGCTCCGAACAACCTGCTTTACTCGGCGTCTTCTCTGACGTGGTACCGTGTCCACTGCTGGTCGGGTGGGCCCTTCAGGCCCAGGTTGAGGGACAAGGCAAGGAGGAGGAAGGCCTAAGAATGTGGGACTCTTGGAGGGGTTACTTCACCCCTTTGGCCACCTGGATCTTAGCTGCATTCAGACCCTAGGTCAGACACACTCTCTCTGTGCTCTCCTGCTCGCCAGACCAGCCACCTCCTCCCCGGCCATCTCCGTCCTTCCCTTTTTATCCTTTCCTTGGCTCTCCTCTCCTTTTCCTTGTTAAGGCCCCGCCCCCACTTAAAGATCTTGACGCTGAGCTGGGGCGGCCCCACCCAGCCCTGCCAACCTCCATCGGCTCCGGGCTGCCGGCTGACTCCCTCCCTGGCTCTCCCTGCTGCTCGCGGGGCTGCCTCCGCACACCATCTCTACGTGCGGGCGGGCCCTCGGTATGCCAGACTTCCTCCCGCTGCCGAGCCTGAGCTCGTCCTGCCGCACTCCCCGGCCCTTGCTGCAGCCCTGCTGCTGACTCCGGGAGGCGGTGAGCCATCGCCTCAGACCCCGGAGCCTCCGTCTCTGCGCTGCTGTGCTCACTCGCTTCCCCGCCGTCTCTCCGTCTCCCCTTTGCTGCGGTAAGCTTGAGTCTGGTCGTGTGCTCTCCTCGGGGTTCCTGCGCGTCTTTCATTGGCCCCTCCCGGAGCTTCTGGCTGGAACCGGGACAAGCACCACACACAATGACTTGCAGCTCTCCTAGCTGATAGCCATCACTATGGCTTTTCCACAGCCCTCCTATCTGGTAGCAACAAACCATAATTAAAACTTTTACTTTATGGTCCAGGGCCATTATAAGGAGCTGCGATGGCTCAAGTGGTTAAGACGCTGAACTGCAGGCTGTGGAAGGTCAGTAGTTCAGCAGTTCGAGACCTGAGTGTGCCGCATGATGGAGTGAGCTCCCGTCTCTAGTTCCAGCTCTTGCCAACCTAGCAGTTCGAAAGCAAGACATTGCAAGTAGATAAATAGGTACCACTTCGGAGGGAAGGTAACAGTGTTCCGTGTGCCTTGGTGTTTAGTCATGCCAGCCACATGACCACGGAAACGTCTTCGGACAGCGCTGGCTCTTTGGCTTTGAAATGGAGATGAGCACCGCAACCCTAGAGTCGGACTCGACTGGCTTTCGAGCAAGGGAACCTTTACCGTTACCAGGGCCAGTGTTGGCCTGGTTCTAATTAGCCAATCAGGTGTAGGGCAAATGATGTAACCCAACTACCAGACTCGTGATGATCTGACCAATCAAAGGGGCCTGTCAGTTAACCAGACATTCTGCAGGTGCATTGGGTTCAAATGAACAGACCTCTCCCTCCCATCCATGATCTCAGGCAATAAGGAGACGTAGTGCACCCTCCCCTCCCTCGTGTCCTTGGTGGTCCCAGAGGCCTAATGGAATGACCTGCAGTTGGTTCACCATCTGTCTTATCTATGTCTCCGAGGCTCCTAACAGCTTACTTTGTTTCAGAGGAAAAACCTTTCTTCTATAAGGCCACTTTACCAGGCCATTTTACTAGGCCAAAAGCCTGAACCAGTGTTGAAAATGTGAACAAGAAGCTGCATAGGAAAACCAGTTTCTTGACACTATCGGCAGCTTTCCCAAAATCGTGATGTTAGTTTTATTGTCACATGTTTAGCACTGTAGTCGAAAAGCTCCAGCATAACAAACTGCAATGTAAGCATGGGAAACGTCACAAACTGCATCTGTTTTTGATCCTCAGATGAGGCAGCAGCTGTTGAATAAATAACATTGGCTGTGCGCCGGCATTTCTCTTTTCCTTCTCTGGGAGGAGGCAAAGGATTAGGCGAAAGACGAGCAGCAGCTGATGGCTGATGGCTCCTGAACGTTGTCCCCGTTTGTGCTGAGGCCTTTTCCATTGTGGGGGTGGGCCGCCATCGCAGAGCGGGACACGTGCAAGACCAGTGTCTTTGGGCAAGCCTGACAGTCAGCGGGCACCAGAGGAAGGTGCCGTGGAATGGAAGACCTCCTCTGCCGCTGCAGAAGAGAGGATGGAATGGAAGCAGGGCTCAGGATCCAGGCTGAAGTCTTGGGCGTAGATCCTCCAGATCCGTTGCATTAAGGATGGCATCTGTCCCTGATAGAATAGGAATGTTTCCCTGGTGCAAGAGGCTTTTTGAAAGCCCCCTTCATTGTTGTGAGTGTAGCTGGATTCAGGGGAATGTAGCAAGCGGGCCAGGGGTTCAGATCTATGTGAACTGACTCCTTTTAAATGTGCTGATAATAATATAAAGAAGATAACATTTTTTAAAAAATTGTTATTCTTTTTTAAAATAGGTTTTTATTGATTGTCTACAAAGAGAGAGACAAACATAACCGTATACAAGACAGACTAACACAAAACAAACAAAAAGCATGTACTCATTGTAACTAATTTTGTTTTACATAGATAATATCCTTCTTATATGCACCTAAACAAGTTTAATAATATATATATGCCAGGAAATACTTTAATCAATGAAGTATATAGTTATATTGTGCATCTTTGCAGATACACCACAATCCATTCATAAAATCTTGACCATGTTTTTTCAAAGATTTCTTCTCGTTTATCTTGTAGTTGTAAAGTCAGTTTGTCCGTCTCTGCCGTTTCTAACAGTTTGTAGATTATTTCTTCTTTTGATGGAACTTTTTCTTTCCACCAATATTTCCTCCAAAATACTAAAAAATGGTTATTCGATGAGGCATCTGTTTGACATGGTCTTCTTTTGTTTAGAGTATGAAGGCTCTGGAGCAGACGTTCACAGGAAACATTCCAAGTGTGGGGTCTGCAAATATAGGGCTGAGTGTGATGAAGATGCAGAAAATGTCGGGTAAGTAGAAAGCTTCTCTCAGAGGCTGATAACGCAGACATTTAAAGGCTGTGTTTGAACGTTTTTAAATCCTTCAAAACTGAGATAGAGTTTAATATAATGTACGTTGTGAGGCTGGTATGTACCATATGTATTCTGCTAAAAGCTTTTACAAATGGGCTATGTGTCACTGTCATAAAAATATTCTAGTTTAGTTTAGCTGATCCTCCAGAGTCCAGTTTGGAAGACTGGACCTCACATGACCTCACATTGTTCCTGTTTCATGCTTAACCATTGTTTGACATGACCTCCAAATGGGCCAACTAGTGGTTGCCTTTAACCCCAAATCAGAAGTCAATGCAATCGGAATAATTTCTGATTTAAGTTTGGAAGGCAAAGCACTAACCATAGCTTGCTGATTCAGACATCATGGCAAACTGCTGGTGTTGGTGCAAACCAGGGAAGGGAAGTCACAAGGAAGCGTGCAGTTTGAGGGCTTGTCTGCACTGAGTGTCTGTTTCAATCATAATACTAGTTCTTTCCTTTGAAGAAAGTCTTCAGAACAAAGCAGTCCTGACAAAACAGAGCTTTTAGAACAGCTCATCTAATTTTTTTTTTAACCAGTATGTGGAATGGCATTATTTGCAACTAGTGCTTTAAATTGAGGCGAGGAAGGAGTTGGTATTAGCCTTTATTCTTCTGGGGCCCAATAACAAACTGTTTGGCTTTCTCTGCCTCTTAGGACTAATTCACACATGCATGTACATAGCTTGATCTCTTATTGGGTGATGACTCAAAGTTGATGGAGTAAACTAGTTAAATTGAAAAAGATTGGCATGGTTCACAGAAGTGAAACTGAGGGATTCTTGGGCTTGTGTATTCCTTCTCTCCTCCCTCCGCCTCTTGTGCATGGCTCAGCGATCAGATGCTTCAGCAGCAAACCATAGTTTGTCCTTATATTCAGACCACAAATTATGGCTTGTTCTGTTCCTTCCTCCAAACTAGGATTCCAAGCTCTGATGTGAGCCTAGTTTGGAGGGAAGAGAACAAATGACAGATTTGAATCCCATGGAGTTCATGTGTAAGGATATTCATGGTATAGTTCCTTTCTGCCCTCTCACCAGCAGTCCCTTGAGATCTTCTAATATCGATGCTGGAGGCTGCCAAACTCATATGGACAAAAAGCTACATGGTCTGGGGGCTGCAATGAAGAAGGGGAACCAACCAAAATCTCTGTCCCCTTCCTCTTCCACAGTCTCATTCATGTAACAGTAAATCAGCATTTCAGGGGACTAATGGGCAGTTGTGATGTCTCAGTGGAGCCACTTTGTTTCAGCTATGGTGATTAGTTTCGGATTCACACAGCATTTTTTACTGGAACTACATGCCAGAGAAACCCAAGCAAATTAATGTTTACTCCCAGGGCTTTTTTTGTAGAAAAAGCCCAGCAGGAACTCATTAGCATATTAGGCCACACCCCTGACAGCACAGCTCATTCACATATTAGGCCACACCCCCATGTTACCAGAAGTGTGGTCATCCAGCCACACCCACCTTTTGCTTCTTATTCTGTTTACCTTGTTTGTTGTCAAAACCCAGGGCTTTTTGTTTGGAGCAGGAACTCCTTTGTATGTTAGGCCACACCCCCTAATTGTAGCCAATCCTAATGAGTTTCTGCTGTTAGGTGTGGCCTATTATGTTAATGAGTTCACTGGGCGTGGCCAACTTGGGAGCCAGCCGGAACTCCGTTCCTGTCCGTTCCTGCCCCAAAATAGCCCTGTTTACTCCTATCTGTAGTCACTATTTGGGGCCAAATGGCCTTCTCACTTGTGGTACAAAATAGCCAACTATGAAATATGCTCAAAGTCAAAGTGGTCTATGGGGAAGAGTTAGTGGAGGCTCCGGCATCAAATTTCTAGCCCAATGTGTGGTGTTGTCTCTCTCCTTCCAGTGACCAGGCAAGAGGAATAGGGAAAATGTGTAGAAATGGCATTAATAGGAATTTGTTGACAGTAGACCATTTTGAGTTGGGGTTTAGGCATCCCAGCTGTCAGGCACTTCAATAACTCAGCATCAACAGCAGGTCCTTAAACAGGTTCAGCTTTATTGATCAGAGTAAGGTGAAGTCGACTTAGACTCTTTGAGTCAGGAATGAGGCATACAAAATGGCAATCGTCATTATAGTGGGTTCATCCAATACCCCCTGACACCTAAAAGCCAATAAGCAATTAGTGCGGAGTGCGGGGAACTGTTCAACGGTTCAGGGGTGGCTTCGTGCTGAAGCAATGCGTGCTCAAGGCCAACGGGCAGATAAGGAACAGAAGTGAAATGCAGCTGCAGAGCACCACACATTCCAGAGACAGGGAAGGAAAAAAAACCATGGCAGGACTACCCGACATCCCGCCCCCCCAAGTCCCCCCCCGGCTTGTTGGGGAAGCGAGAGTAGAAGAGGCGGACCAAGTGAGGAGCCCGCACATAAGAAGCTTTAACCCATTCCCTGTGTTCAGGACCAAAATCAACCCATTCAACCAGATAATACAAGCGGTTTTGTTTAAAGCGAGAGTCAAGTTCTTAGTGGAGACACACACCTTGTCCCCAACCTGCACCTCCCAAGTCAGGAGATACTTACGGCCAGCCTGGGCTTTATAGGCAGCCTTGGCTTTGATCAAAGTCTGTTGTAGGAGCGGCCAGGCATCTTTAACCCGGCGCCACCAGTCTTCTACACCCCCCTCCCCTAGAGTGTCTGTGGGCAACCAGGGAAGGGGCGAACCTTTGTAGCCATGAACCACTTGAAAAGGGGAGACCCCTGTGGACGAATGTACTGCGTTGTTGTAACAATATTCTGCGTATGGGAGCAGCTCCGTCCAGTCATCCTGTTGAAAATTAGTGAAGCAACGCAAGAATTGCTCAAGGGTCTGATTAACCCATTCAGTCTGGCCGTCTGGGAAAAAATGTGCTTGCTTAGAAAACATATCTACAACCACCTAAATAGTTGTCTTCGCCCCCGCTAGGGGGCAAATCTGTGATGAAGTCCATAGACACAACTTCCCACGGCCGAGTAGGAGTCGGCAGAGGTTGCAGTAGTACCGGAGGCTTACCCGGGCGGGGTTTACACATGAGACAAGTGGGGCATGAGACAAGGAAATGTCTTTTCGCATGCCCGCCCACCAGAACTGCCTTTGTAAAAGGTGCAATGTTTTTAGATAGCCAAGATGACCCTCCAGTTTAGATCCATGGACTGCTGCCATCACCTGGACGCACAAGGTCCTGGGGATGAAGAGGTGATGGTCTTTATACCAACAGCCATCTTGCCTCTGTTCCAGACCCCCGTCCAACTCAATTTCTAAGCGATCAGAGTCAGAAAAGGCGGAGGCAAATTCAGTGGACCAGTCCCTCCCTCCTGCTTCCATTTCCACTTTCGCCTTACTACGTGTGATGACCGCCCCACCCAGTTGGGCAGGAGTAAACATCAAGTCTTCCATGCCCTCCCTTTGACTGTTGTATTGTGGGAGGTGCAAAACGGCATCAGCTAGGGAGTTTGCCTTTCCCGGGAAGTGGTGAAGCGTGAATTGAAACTTTGAAAAGAAATCAGCCCACCTCAGCTGTTTGGCGTTAAGGTTACGGGGCGTGCTGAGGACTTCGAGGTTTTTATGATTAGTCCAAACCTCAAACGGCCCCCTCACCCCCTCCAACCAATGTCTCCAAGTAGACAGAGTGAGCCGGATGGCTCCAGCCTCCTTGTCCCAAACAGCCCAATTGCATTCAGTGGCATTAAACTTCCGCGAAACGTAAGCTAAGGGGTGCAGTTTACCATCCTTCCCCTCTTGCAGGATAGCCCCTCCCATGGCCACATCCAATGTGTCCACCTGCGCACTCAAGGCCAACGGGCAGATAAGGAGCAGAAGCGAAATGCAGCTGCAGAGCGCCACACATTCTAGAGACGGAAGGGAAAAAAACCATGGCAGGACTACCCGACGCCAGCTCCCAATCTGTGCTCAGAATTCCTCTCTGACAAAACTAGTTGCCCACCACAGCTGGGCTGGGGTTTAAAACACATTGGTGACCTGCCCCAAAACTTTGGGATGTGGCAGAATCTAAATCTAAATAAACTGCTTAAATCTCTCAGCAAAAAAGAGAGGCCACAAATGGGAAGGAAAGGGGGAGCATTCATCCTGAGAAAATTGTTGTGAGTGTCCTTAATAAGGATAGGCCAAGCAACACCTAACATTGCGGTAGTTTCTCTGAAACATGAGGGAAGGAAGGCAACCTCAGTTTATTATATTATTTATTTATGAAAGCTATACCCTGCGCTGCTCCCAAAAATGGGCTCAGGGAGGCTCACAACATAAAAGCAGCAACAGTAAGAACAATAAAACAATGAATAACAATTGCCGATCAACCAAACCCGTACATTATAACATAATTACCCTAAGCTCCAGTGTCCAGATGGTGTGCAGAAACAGGAGGGTACTGGAAAAGGAGTAAAAAAGAGTGCTGTGGACAGGACCGTGGGGCTGGAATAGACAGAACTCACACCACCTCAACCAGGG
>NW_015172159.1:7945-8171 GCF_001447785.1 Gekko japonicus | reverse complement strand
CAGGGAACAGTCAAGGTTGATTTCTTTTAGGATTGACTGACTTGATCTCCTTGCAGTCCAAGGGACTCTCAAGAGTCTTCTCCAGCACCATAGTGGAATTTAAGAATGCAGAAATGTATTCAAAATGTGTCCTAAGAATTTAGGGTCTTCTGGAGAAATGATGCAGCAAACCGGCATCTACAGCTGGAAACGGGTTACTTAACAGGTGCTTCCCTGTTGTCACTGC
>NW_015172159.1:0-5613 GCF_001447785.1 Gekko japonicus | reverse complement strand
GGAAGAGCTCCGTCTTACAGGCCCTGCGGAACTGCAAAAGGTTGATCTTCAGGTAGCTGTTTATATTCTCTCTCTCTCTCTCTCTCTCTCTCTCTCTCTCTCTCTCTCTCTCTCACACACACACACACACACACACACACACACACACACACACACGGTTTTTGTGAGGGTAAAAAAGAGTAATCTTTGACTGCCTGCCTCTGTGGCTGCTGGCCTCTGGATCTTCTTTGTGGCCTCTGTGCGTCACACCATTGGGACATAGTGCACCTGCGCTGATTCGGATCAGTAACGTAGAAAGCTGGAAGGGATCTTTTCACGCACCCTTCCCTGTGACATGTGCAGGGGGGCTCCACCGCGCATGCTACAGGGGAGGGCACGAGGATCACGCCAGTTTTCTTCTGACCGCCGCACTGTTCGGATCTCTCTCCTCGATTTGGTCGGTAACTTTGTCTTCTTACTTATTCTCTGACTCTTCTCTCTTCTTTGGACCTGAAAGGACAACAACAACAATTTGTGTTGGTGACTTCACCCCAGCGGACCAGGGCTCTGGCCCGCTCCCCATCCCCCCCCTTCAGCCTATGCCTGCCTAAAGTGCAATAGCAAGATAGCACCTCCTGATGGACATGCCCTTTGTTTCCTCTGCCTTGGGGAAGCTAACTGTGTGGAATCCTGCGTGCATGGTTCAGAGTTTTCCCAGCAGATGAGAAAAAAATGAGCAGCCAGAGTTAAAACTGCGCTCCCCGAATCAGCATTATCCCCTCTGATGGTGTCATCACTCGAAACCTCCGGCCACGCATCGATGTCAACCCCTGCCTCAACAACGACAGCAGCCTTGTCCCCAGTGTTGACTCCCTCCAGTGTTGACCAACCGGTGCCAAAACACCACTAGATCAGACAGCCCTATTCCTGGGATTGATCTCTGGGTGGCATCAGAGGCAATGGCAGCATATGTATGGAGCATAGAGCATACCCATTCTCTACACCTCCATCCCCTGGCTCTTGGGCCAAACGCTGATGGATTGGGATTGGCAGTCCACCTCTTCCCACCTGTCTCGATACCAAGACCCAACACCAAAACTGGACACAACCTGTCCAAGACCCCCACTTCTGACAGATCGGCCTCACAAGCATGCAGCAAAAACCATACCATCGACACCAATGTTCCTGGTACTGAGAGCCCCGATGCCGAAGCATCCCTCGGAACTGTACGGCTCTGGGAATCCATCCAACGATTCTGCCTATGAGTCGGGAGATGATGAATCATATATCCAGCACCATAGTTCAAAAGAATCTATCCTTCGGCGCTCGCCCTTCCTTATAGTCCAACTCTCGCAGCCATACATGACTACTGGGAATACCATTGCTTTGACCGTGTGGACTTTTGTGGGCGGGGTGATGTCTCTACTTTTTATCATGCTGTTTAGGTTCGCCATCGCTTTCCTCCCAAGGAGCAGGCTGATGGGTCCACTTGCGCAATATTGAAGATTGCATCCGTAACAGTAGGTGGGGGTTGTACTGTGGATAGGTTCAGCGCATGAGGCATGCATATGATGAAGTCTCCATAGGATTTCAGGTTCTCTGGTGGAGAAATGGGGAGGTCGTTCACCACCTTAGGTGCCGGTGGAGGATTAGTATTGGAGTTCTGATATGATTCATCATCTCCCGACTCATGGGCAGAATCGTTGGATGGATTCCCAGAGTCGTACAAATGGAAGAAATTCCTATATTACCCCACACCTTTGTGAAGCATTATGTCCTCCATCTTTGCCTCCATCAGCAGACCCTGGTGGGGCTTTTAAGTACTGACAGGCAGGAGACGATGATCAATAACGAGGCTTTTATTCATAAATCGCTCAGCTCTGATAAGAGCGGCACCCATTCCAATACTGAACTATATACAGTGTTGCAACTTCTGTGAGCTCTGATTGGACCTAAACGGAGCCTCCTGATTGGGTACACGGTCTGGCTTCAGGACCACTCGAAGGTGTTTATTAGGCGGCCAATCATAACGGAGGAACTAGAATGCTTCAGGACAAACCATAACACAGTAGCTTAAGCATAACTCAGAACATAACAGGGACATTCCACAGTAGCCTAAGCATAACTCAGAACATAACAGGGACATTCCACGCTGCAGTCAGCGTGTCTCTGAGTCTCTTCCAGCACTCTCCTCCAGGTAGGCCTGAGCTTGTTATTCTCCCAATGGTGTGAAGCACAGAAACCACGAAGAAGATAGACAGGCTGCTTACCTGCAACTTGTGATCTTCAACTGGTCATCTGTGCATTCACACCACTCATCCTCCTTCCCCTCTGCTGGTGGTCCTCTTCTTCTTTTTTGGAGGCTTCTGGCAGCGGTCAGAAGGAACTGGTGGGACCCTCGTGCCCTCCCCTGTAGGCCTGAGCACGGTGGAGCTCCCTGTGCATGTCTCAGGGAAGGGCACGAAAAGGTCCCTTTCAGCTTTCTATGTTACCGATCGGGATCGGCGCAGGTGCAGTATATCTCTACGGTGTGAATGCACAGATGACCACTTGAAGGTCACCAGTTACAGGTAAGCAACCTTTCTATATCAAGGCAAGATACAATAGGTAGTCTTCGTGGGAGACAGACAGGAAGACAGACGATGCAGCATCTTTTCTTGTTTAGGTAGTGTGACATCCCCCCCCACATACGTACCCGCAAATGGGCATTTGAACAAATTATTCCGCTCTGCTTAGTGACCTGCTATTTCCAGTTACCCTTGAGTGACACTGACGGGGTTGAACGCCACAGCTGGAGGCTTGTGACTGGTTGTCTCCATGGCAGCAGTTGGGGATGGAACATCACCTCTTTCAAGGCAGCTGTGGTTTCCCGTTGAGAGAAAGAAGCCAATATTCTACTCTCCAGCTGGTTTGGCCTCTTAAGACGGCCTACGGCGGTAGTTCCATTGTGCTCTGCCACGGTTTGTAGAGACGGAGGAGTCTGTGCCGAGGGCCAGGGCCACACCCCTCAAATCACGCCTAGATTGCTGTCCTCGGCACCCAGTCAGTCAGCAAGAGCTGAAGGCCAGCAGTATGGGCTCCACCCACAGACCTATTCCACCTCCAGGTCCGGCCTGGAGATCCCCTGGAATGACAGCCAATCCCTAGACTACAGTGATCGCGGTTTTGGCCTCTTAAGACAGCCTACTGCGGAAGTTCCATTGTGCTCTGCCACGGTTTGTAGAGACGGTTTCCAGCCATTGCCTTTCCCAGCCTCTACCCCCAGATATCTAGGGATCTCCCAACCCAGAATTAGTAACCCTAACTGGGAGCCAGCTACAAAATCTTTGAGGGATGGGTTTTGCCCCCCCCCCCGGGTCTCTACCTGCGTATGTGGGGGAGGGGACTTAGAGCAAACAGGAAGTGTAGGATAAAGAAGATGAGTCTTTGTTGACTTTAGGGTTGCCAAGTGTAAATTCCTCTGGAGCGGGGGATTCCCGTCCGGCATCTGGAGCGCACGCGTCAGTTTTCCCTCGGATGACCAAGGGAAAACCGTGCCCCCGCCCCCAGCGTGCCCGGCGTGGTTGCGTCACTTTTGGGTGACGCGCACATTAGGGTGGGGGTCTAGTTGACATTGATGATGGGGGGGGGGGAGATGGCACGCTGTACAAATGCTGGAAACATGAGGAAGGAAGCTTTGGAAGCCCAAGTTTTTCCTTGGTGATGGGGGAACTCTAAGCACATGAAGCTGCCTTGTGCTGAATCAGAGGCCTCAAGGTCAGTATTGTCTGCTCTCCAGAGTCTTCCACTTCATGTACTACCTGATTCTTTGGTCCTAACATTTAGGAAAGTTGGAACTGATTCACGAAATAATGAAAATAAAATAATTTAGGGTAATATTTCAAATGTTGTAGATTCCCTTTGTTCTTTCATAAACACAAGAAGTACTTAAATACAGGTCTGTGTTTAAAACCAAAAGGCCTATATTTGAAAATGCTTGGTGACAAAATTGTGCAAAATTAAGAAACACATTAAAATATGAATGGAAAAAGTTACTGGGCTTTAAGTCTTCATTTCTCAAGGATAAAAGGACATGGAAAAGTTGAAAATCAAAACTTTGGACCAGCGAATAGTGTGAGTCATACTTGCCCTTTCGAAGTTGTAATACCAGTTCCTTATTATATAATTATTACAATTACATAATTATCTGTATATAGGAGAGTTATTCTGGTCTCCTGCTGATAGGTTATGCATAAATACAAGAGTTGCAGTCCGGAATAGCTGTACAGTATGTAGTTAATTATTGTAATTGTTAGACTCACAGGGACTTGAAAAAAGCTTTCAGTAAAGCCAGCCTTGGGGAAACTAGGCCCTGCTCAGACAAACATAAAGGCTTCCTTGCAGTCGTCTCCTTTGAAACACTTTACTGTTTGTTTTTTAATGTCATGCCTTGAATGTAAAGTAATTTCATGAGATACAAAATCACTGACTCTGGTGCTTGATCTGATCTATGATATCCCATTCACTTATACTCATCATTTTTTAGTTCATGTTGTGGTCTTTTCTTTTCTTAAAAGGTGGTAGTTTTGAAGTAAAAGGTGTAATCCCAATGATTTATAAATGATTGTGTCGGAATCTATGGTCGCAGTCTACTTCGATTCAAGACCAATGGCTAAAAGAGTGCCAGATACAACTAACTGAACAACATTGGGATTCAATCTGGAACACTCCCTTGCTTAAATCTAGATCTAGATCTACAGCTATCTGTTGGCAACAATATCAACAGATAGCTCCTGCCAACCTAGCAGTTCGAAAGCAAGAAATTGCAAGTAGATAAATAGGTACCACTTCAGTGGGAAGGTAACAGCAGTCCGTGCACCTTGGTGTTTAGTCATGCCGGCCACATGGCCACAGAAATGTCTTCGGACAGCGCTGGCTCTTAGGCTTTGAAACGGAGATGAGCACCCCAACCCTACAGTCGGATTCGACTGGCTTTTGAGCAAGGGAACCTTTGCCTTTACATATAAACTGTATAAAAGCAAACTAAGAACTAATTCAGAATGTTGGAAGAAATGTGCAACTGCAACGTTTCTCCACTGTTGGTGGGGTTGCAAAGTAGTGTATACGTATTGGGAAGACATTACAGGAATTTTAATTCCAAATACACCTGAGTCTGTTTTACTAAATCTGTGGCCAGAGTTAAATATCCCAGAGTTGAGGAAGGATTTATTAACCCATCTCCCATTAGCTGGTAAAATAATATTGGCACCACAATGGCATACTAAGGGTATACCGACTTTGGCACAGGGGCAGTGTTCCCTCTAAGCTGAGTTAGTGTGAGGTAGCTCACAGTTTTTTAGCCTCTGGCTCAGACATTTTTATCTTAGCTCAGGAAGGAGGGCTCCAGAGCAAACTAATTTATGCAGTAGCCAAATTGCTCGCTCACAACTTTAATGCTAGTAGCTCACAAAGAGAATTTTTGCTCATGAGACTCCACGGCTTAGAGGGAACATTGCACAGGGGTATGATAAAAAAGGGGACTTGATGGTCCAGAATAAGGTAGTCTCACAATTAATACAAGTTGAGAATCCTAATAGGAAAAATATGTATATAGAGACATGGCATTCTTTTTTTGAGTATATGAATCAAACCACC
>NW_015172158.1:40100-70772 GCF_001447785.1 Gekko japonicus | reverse complement strand
TTGGCCTTAAAGGTGTCACTGGACTGTTTCAAATTGCTAGCTATTTGTAATCAAAAGGCTGCAGCATCACAGAGACATTAATAGACGTTCCTGCATCTATAATTCCATTGTTGGGCCTCACACAGTATCTGCGGGGTGCTGTAGTCTTGACTTTGAAGCACACATTTCTGTCTGTAGGGTTGCCAAGTTTCAGATTTGTAGTGACGACGTCTGTGAAGGGGCCTTTGAATTTGAGCTCGTGCTGTGGTTCCAGAGAAAGGACCTGCTCGGTTTTCGCCATGTTCCCCCCCGCGCTGCCTCCTCCTCCTCGTCCTTCGCTCCCTCCCTCCTTGGCGGCACCCGGCAGAGCTGGAGAGGGAAGCGAGGACGGTGGCGACGCGCCCGAGCCACGGAGCTCCAACCTCCAAAGGGGCGAAGGCTGCGCTTGGAGGGGTGGCGCCCACCGGAGGCTGTGAGACAAGAAGTCGGGCCCGTTGGCTAGCGTGCGCTTGCTTGCCACCCTTGCAAGGACCTGGGGAGGCGGCGGCGGTGAGGACGCTGCAGCAGTGGGAAGGGGAAGTGGGCCGAAGGGAGGCTGCAAGCTGGCGTCAGCAAGGGGAGAGGGCCAACTGCTAGCTATTGGGGGGGGAGGAACACGCAGATCTGTGAAGAAATGAAAGAAAAAGAAGGAAGAAAGGAAAGAAAGGAAAGGAAAGAACGAGAAGGCAGGAAGGAGAGGAAGGAGAGAAGGAAAGGAGGAAGGGAAAGAGAAGAAAAAAGGAGGAAAAGAAAGAAAAGGAAAAAAAGAAAGGAGGAAAAGAAAGAGAGAGAGAGAGAGAGAGGAGGAGGAGGAGGAGGAAAAGAAAGTCCGGGGGGGACGGGCAGCCTTCCAGCGGCCCATGTGCCGAGGCACGGGCCGGCGACGGCGAGGGGGGGTGGGAAAAAGTTTGGTCTAAATGAAGCAGATTCCTAAAGAGGGAGTAAAAAATGACGCCGATGGCTCCTCCTTCCTCCTTACCTTTGATGGGGATCACAGACGGCACCTTGATGGAGGGCGAAATGGCCCGCTTCTCGGCCACGGCGGCCTCAGCCAAGCGTCCCAGGGCACTGAGCGGGGGCGTGGAGGAGAGCTGGAGCGTGGAGGAGAGGCACGGGCCGGCAACAGGGGAGGCGGGCAGCCTTCCACGGTCGCATTTGATTGGCCCATTTAACCCGCCGGCCGGGGGGTGACCGCCTGCGCCTCCCAAGCCCGCGCCAGCCGCGCCGCTCCGGCTTCCACGGGGGCCCCAAGCGCGGCGGGGGAAGAGGGTTTGCCCGGGAATCGGCTTCTGAGCCTCTCCCAAGCTGCAGCACTCTCGTGGGCTTGGGTGTCCTGGGGCAGGGCTCTCCCAGCCTCCCCGGAGTCGCAGCACTCCCGCGGCTAGCGGGACCCAGGGGCGGCCTCCCCCGAGCTGCAGCGCTCCTGCACCAGCTCAGAGGGGCCCCTTCTCCGTGCCCCGCTTTCCTCCTCCTCCCACCGCCACCGCTGCCACCACCACCTTTCTCGGCCTCTTCTGTTTGCTGGAAGTGGGCGGCCGGCCGGTAGGCAGGCAGGCGGGCGGAAGTGGCCCCTTCTCCAGCGCAGTGGTTTCCTCCTCTGCTCGAAGCAGAGGGCGGTCTGAAGAAGGGGCAGGGCTTCACCACGTGACCGCCCCGCCCCCCGGAGGGTCTCTTCTGGAGCGCCGTACCAGAGCGCTCCCCCTCGATGAGACCTCTGGTCTTTAGAAAAACAGCTCAAATTTCCTCCTGGAGCATTCTTGGCAATTCAATAAATCAGAGTAGTACCTTTAAGTATCTAGGGGTTACATTTAGAGAGAATCTGAACTGGAACGCTCATATAGCCATAGTAAAAGCATCTGTGACGAGGATAGTGGGATCTATTTTGAAGTTCTATTACACCAAGGGAGGTTTTCTTATTGATCCTGTTATAAAATTATTTAAAAGTAAGGTCATTCCCCACCTCTTGTATGGTGCTGAGGTTTGGGGATGGAAAGAGGATATACTCACTAGTATTGAAACAATCCAAAATCAGTTTTTAAGGCGCATCTTGGCTCTTCCTAAGGGAACACCAGTTGCCCTGATGAGAGCAGAAACTGGTTTGCCTTCTCTAAAGGCGCGGGTGTATCTTGCGATTCTAAAATCTTGGAAGAAAATCAGAGCTGCTAGCACTGATTCGTTTAGCCAACTGGCCTTTAATTCAGTGCTATCTAAAGACTTAGATCGTTCTCATTTTCTCAGTAACCTACTACAAAGATATTCCATTTCTGATGACCTCCTTAGTTCCTCAACAAATAACTCAGATCTCAGAGAATGGGTATTTAAACATGATGCTCTGTTAGATAGACACTTAATTTTAAAATCACAGTCTGCTATCTGGTTTAAATCATTTAAGAATTATCATTTTAGATGACCTTATCTGGTTAATATAGATAATCATAACCTTAGAGCAGCTTTTGCATCTCTGCGCTTTGAATCAATGCCTACGGCCGTATTGGTCAACCGCTATAGTAGAACGCCCAAGGCACAGCGTTTATGTATTTGTGGTTCTTCTGCTATTGAGGATCTCTCCCATTACATTTTTGATTGCCCATTGTACTCCCAGCCTAGGTAAAAAAATTTATCTGGTATTTTATCAGTTTTAAGCTTTTACTCAGTCCCAGAGAAGATTATATTTTTGCTAGCCGATGCCAATGCCGATGTAGCCAATAGAATGGCTCTATTTGCCTTGGCTGCAAGGAATATACGGGCCAATGCTGCTCCTAGCTAATACTGATTTTAGTGGGTATGTTGTGAATTAATTAACTGTTCATAACCTTGGTTTTATGGATTTATAATGCTTGGACTGTATCTTATTTTATACAGTTTTTATGTTTTATTGCATTCTTCTCTGTCTGTGGTTTGTAATGGCCTATGGCTAAATACAATAAAACCTTCTCTATCTCTTTCCTTCCCTCTTCCCTCCTTCTGTGGCCCACCTCTAGTGAGAAGGGGTTTAAACTTTAAACCCCTTCTCTCTTCGCTGCCCCCCCGGCCAGCTGGGTAATGGAAGGGGAGGCTTTTGAAGATGCCAACCCCTTTTGCTTCCCCTTCTGACATCACTTCCAGTGATGTCAGGGGGCATGGCATATGCTAATAGCCTAGCAGCTCATTAGCATACTGTATGCTAATGAGCTCTTGCAGCCCTTTTTCTATTAAAAGACCCCTGCCAATGGCAATAGTGTTATTATGCTCCACTCTCCTATTAAGTGTTACCTCCATGCTTGAGAAGAGACAGAGAGAGCATAATAGCAAGGTCTCAGTGAATTACTCTCAGTATTCCACAGTCAAGAAGGCTTTATCTGCCCTTCAGTCTCTGATTTTAATTTGTTTATATCTTTTAGTATGTTCCCCCCTGAATTAAACCCAAACAAATGATAACCATATAAACTAAGCTTATTATTCCAGGTGGATTCTTGCATCTGATAACCATCTTTAGAATTCTAAGGGAGCTGCCAGCAAGTTGCTTAGAAAAGAGGCAAAATTAATAAATCCCCAAGTGCAGGAACAAACAAGGTACATTATATCAACTCATGTAGAACAGCCAAAATCCAGCAATGTTCAGACTCATGAAGTGATGGATTCTGTTTGCTTTTGAACATAGTGTACCAGAACACTCCCTTCTCTATTCCCCACATCATCATTGTAGTTTCTGGAATACCTGATGGATGTCAGTGGCTTGTGTCACTTCACTTTCCATCCAAATCTGCATCGTTCCAGTTTCTGGAACAGATGTTGCAGTGGATTTGCAAGAATGTTTGCCAAGACAACCGAAATGTATATGGTGTTTTTTTTCCCTTCTTCTTTAAAATCTGTTATCTGCCTCACTGTGCACATTACTTTATGGAAAGCACTGAGCTGATTTTAATTTTTTTATATCCTTTAGTATAGTATGTTCCCCCCTGAATTAAACCCAAACAAATGATAACCATATAAACTAAGCTTATTATTCCAGGTGGATTCTTGCATCTGATAACCATCTTTAGAATTCTTGAGTAGTAGGCCATGGGCAAATACATTAAAAAAACCTTCAGTGCTGAAGTTTTATACAGAGAAGAAGAGACAGTGCACTTGGTTCAAAACCAAGAAAAATCCACGTATCCATCTTGTCCATGCACCTCTATGTTTGTAGCAAGCATAACCACTGTGAGAATAAAGACAGGAATCTCAAAAAGCCTAACTGTAGCCCCGGTCACACGGGAGGTTTTGGCCCAGAAGAGGGACGGATTGGGGGCGCAGCAAACAGGTGCGATCAAACGGCAACATCTGGGAGGCGGCGCGCACCCGTCCCCGATCCATCCCTTCAGCTGGAAAACCCGCTGCAAAAAAGAACCTGCAAAAGAGCAGGACTTACCTGAAATGGCACAGCAAGTGCGGTCGTGAGATTGCCGGCTCTCCCGTCTGCAGGAGCAATCGAGGCTCCCGGCCAAACTGCGCATGCGCAGAGATGCACAGCCGGCTGCCTCGTGCTCCCTTCCGTGGCTTCCCCCCCCCCCGGCATCTGATCGTGCCAGGGAGCAACTGCGTGGCGGCTCAGGGGATCTCTGTGATCCCGCCGCCGTGTGTCTCTTTTGGTGCGGCTCTAGAAAGCTGCACTCTGGCCGTTCTTTTTTCCCCCCATGCGGCAGGGACCTGCCTTGGTCAAAAGGGTGAAAGCAAATAAATTGTCACTGAACCCAGACAAGGCAAAAGAGATGGTGTTTGGGAGGGCAGATAATGTGAAGGACATTCTGCTTCTCACTTCTGATAGGGTTCAGCTGACTTCATTAAGAGCCTACAGCTGCAATTAAAAAAAAAGTTTTCTTCCAACTCAGTCTAGCCTGCAGGTTGACCCCCTCTATTCACTCTGCTGATCTGGTGACCTGATTCCATGTCATGGTAGACTGCTGTAATGCATACTGTTACCCAAATAGGTGGACTCCAAATTAGTTGAAGGAATTGACTTAAAGGAGACAGACCAAGAGAGGTTAACTGGGATTCTCCACCTATGTATAACAGGATTTTCCCCTTCAGAGAACTCTCAAATAAACCAGGCAGATATTCAAACAGAAAGGGTTTTATTAAAAGGAAAGATTAAACAAAAAATGTACACAATAAACACACATACACACACACAAGAGCTAACTAAGAGGAAATCAAGGAGGTAAGAGGGAAAGCTATATTTACCAATCTTGCAGAGGTCCAGTAAGCAGCAGCAAAATGACCAGTGTTTCATTAAGAGAAGAGAACGCACAGAATGAGCATGTGGTGAAGAGTTTGCCAACCCTCTAATTGCCTAGAAGCATCCAAACTGGCAAGCTGATACATGCTTTGTAACCTCAGGGTTGGATTTTGCCAAGCATTTCCCAACACACTCCCAGGCAGGAGTGTGCAAAGCAAATGCCAAGTCCAATGATCCTTTGGATATACTCGTAAACGTTTTTCTTCATCTGGGAAGAATTTGATTATAACTCACACCTCCATTGAGACCTAGCTCATACGTGGGGTATAAATTGTGTCGCTAGAGCTTTTGGATCATTGAATCTACCTCGTCTTCTTCTAGGAATCACTAGGTGAGCTGGGTCAGAATTTTCTTTAGAAATCACCTCATTCTCAAGAGTGTATAGATACCCTTCTTATATCTGAGTAAGTATTAAAAGCCATGCATGTTGCGCTTCATGTGGGTGGCTGTGTTACTCAATTGTAGTAAAACAAAATTTAAGCGGTGGCGCAGATGGTTAATCGCCTGCTATTAATAACATCTACAGCTGTTCGATACTCACCATGGCCAGATTGAGCGCCTGGCCCCCATCCCAGCTCCCGCCAACCCAGCGGTTCGAAAGCGCCGGTAATATCAAATATGTGCGAGTAAATAAATGGGGACCTACCTTAGATGGTAGGGGGCACCCTCCCCCCATCCTGGGGGTCACTGGAGGGCTGGAGGCTCAGTGAACGGCGGATGGCAACAGCAGCGAGTGGCAGAAAATGGCGTCCGGAGACATCAACGGCGAACCTGATGACGGATGGAGAAGGTGGAGCCGGGACGACGCACGAGCGTGGTGGCGCTGGCGAGGCGGAGCCACGAGGACAGAGCCATGACCGCGCCAAGTGTGCCGTGCAGCAGAAGGGCTGGCCGAACCCGCCGCCGAATGGGATCGCCAGAAAAAGGAGCCAGAATCCGCAGCTGAGGATGCCGGAGAAAGCCGACCCGAGGAAGAAGAACAACCCCCTCCACTGGGTGCTGGTAGGGATGTCCCCACCCCAATACACTGTAGCTGTAGGTTAGGGATAATAGATAACTGTAGCCTCTCAGAGACTCCCTCGGGGGTTAGAGCGGGGTAGCAAGTGGAAATAAATAAATAAATAAATAAATAATAAGTCTAGTAGCAGCTTATAAAGTGTTTGTTTTTGCCTAAGGATATTAGCTTTCATGAATCAAAGCTGTTTTTGGCTCTCTGAAAAAATATTTCCTACTTTATATCAAATATAGGATATATAAAAGAAATGCCATACTTGTAAGAAAGAAAAGTTCAGACATGTCAAGAGAAATCAATCTAGAACAAAACTCCTTTTTTCAGAGATGTTAATACTGCCAAATACAAGTCAGTCTATGTGATCTGTGGATACGTGGCTTCCCATTTTCCACCAGCCCAGGTTCCGCTGAACTGCAGAGGAACAATAATCTAAGGGTCCATCTGCGTCCACGTGGACTTCTCTCCTGTAAATTCTGTATTCTTCATGCAGACTATAACCTTTAAAATATTATTGCAAGTAATGACCAAAGGGTCACAGAAGCTGCTGCTAAGTATATTTCAGTCACTTTGAAAATTCATATGAAAGTTCTGATGCCTCTTGGTTAGTTTTCTACCTTGAATTTTAATTATGAACATTTTTAAAGTACTTAGTACTGCAAGGCCGGCGGGAGTGCGAGGAAGCCCTGCCAAGGCCCAACCTGTCCCCAGGCAGGCAGGGGTGGAGAGGAAGCAACTTACCCTCCCTCTTCTCCTGCCTCCTCCTGGCTGAATGAGGGCTGGAAGCGGGGCGGCCGGAAGCAAGGGGCGGGGCTTTGTCATGTGCCCCGCCCCCTCGCACCTCACCCAGGGGAACTGCGATCCCCCGCGATCCCCCTGAAATGACCTCTGGGCGTCTCTTATGTTCTTATGCCCGAACTTCTCAGCACAGAGTGAGAGAGGATGCAGGCACAAGTATTCAGTCACCCATGATGCCCAGGGCCTGGTAGCTGAACAGTGGCAAGTTGACCTCAAGAAGACCAACTGGTCAAGTGTCCAGGGGAGCAGGCATGAGAGATGTGGTCCGACAATGTCGTCCACATGGGAGAAAACCCACTAACTCTGCACACTCATCAGAGGACATGAGAAAAGCCTATGGGCCATGACACAGAGGTCCAGCCAGACTGCTTCCTTTGTGACCCAGTAGCTCAGCAGGCAGGTGGCCTGTGACTTGTAGTGCTCCACAAGGTACTTCCTCACCATTGCAGCTGCTGTGTCCAGTCCCATGCACCTCTCTCTCCCAGAAGGGCTGAAAATCCATTTCTTCAGAAGTGAGCAGTGACTAAAAAAGTTCATACTCTGCCACAAATCATGTTGCTCCTTAAGGTGCTCCTGGACTCTTGATCTTTTCTGTTGCTACAGACAGACTCACCCAGTGACCCATCTCAATTCCCGGACTGGCCAGCTTGCATTCCTATCAGCTACTTGACAGCAGCCCAGACCCTGTGGGGAAAAGGTGTGGCATTTTGCCAGCCGTTTCCAAACACAAATGAAATTGCACCAAGCAGGAGTGTACAAAGCAAGTGCCAAGTCCCATGATCCTTTGGAGATGCCCGTAAATGTTTTTCTTTATCCGGGAAAAATTTGATCATAATGCACACCTCTGTTGAAACCCAGCACACATGAGGGGTATAAATTGTGTCGCTAGAGCTTTCGAACTGTTGGAGCTACCTCGTCTTCTTCTAGGAATCACCAGGTGAGCTGGGTCAGATTTTTCTTTAGGAATCACCTCATCCTCAAGTGTGTATAGAAACTCTTCATAGATCTGAGTAAGTATGAAAAGCTATGCATGTTGTGCTTCAGGTGGGTAGCTGTGTTACTCTACAGGAGTAACATAAAATTCCAAGCTAGTAGCAGCTTATAGATTATTTGTTTTTAGGTGTCATGCTATCAGCTCCCATGGCTAGTAGCCACTGAAAATCTTATCCTCCTACCTAATCACCTTTTAAAGCTGTTTATTCCTGTGGCCATCACAAAATCCTCTGGCAGCGAATTCCATATTTTAATCACTCACTACATAAAGTAGTATTTCCTATCGCCTATCCTGAACTTAATGCTCATCAGCTTCATGGGATGCCCTTGAATTCTAGTCATTTGGGAGAGGGAGAAAAGGTTCTCTTTGTCAACTTTCTCTACACTATGCATAGTTTTATAAACCTCTGTCATGTCCTCTCCTAGTTGTTTCTTTTCTTTTCTAAGTTGTTTCTTTTCTAAGCTATAAAAAACAGCCATATACACACTGTACTCTATTGGGTGTTGTCTTTCTAGATTGGCAACCTACTCAAGATGCCCCTGTCTTCATTCAAAGTGGCCAGGGCCGGCATGAGGGGTTTCTGTGCCCTAGGCCTGGCTGCCTCATGGTGCCCCCCTCAGATGCCAACCTCCCAGTGGGGCCTGGAAACCTCCCAGCTGGGTCCCAGCAGCAGGGCCGGCTGAGAGAGGGCTCCGTTCCCCACCGCCGCCTCCTGCCTGCCCGCCCGCCCGCCTACAGCAGGTGGCTTTTTGCTAAGGAAGAGGCCGGAGAGGCGGGATCATCCTGTTCCCATTAGCGAGGAGACTCTATGGTGCAACTTTCCGGGACGGTGCCCCCATACGCGAGGACACACATGTGCACAGCCCAGCTCGCCAAGGAGAGGGAGGCAGAGATTGCAAGCCAGGCTGCCAAATTCCCTCCTGTTTGACTTTCTGGGTCTCCCTTTGCCACCACCTGCTTGGGGGGGGGGTCTCAGCCAGGGGACCTGCCCGCCTCTTGACTCTACCAGCGGCCTGGACTGCTCCCCCTGCCTGGAGTCCCACCTCTCACCGGACCTGGAGATCCCCCACAGTTCAAAGCCAGTATTGGCGGGGGCGAAACCTGGGTCATCCTCCCGCTACCGTTGTTCTCAATTTAGCTCCAGCGCTTGCATCCATTGGGGGAGTGCCGGACGAACTACCCGCCCCTCCTCCTCTCCCATAGGTGAAAGGAGTGGAAGGAGAGCTCTGATTGGCAGAGTTGCGAATTTCCTTTCCCTCCTTCTTCCCTCCCCCTCCCCGCCAAGCAGCCAAATCAATCAGGCTTATTTTCCCCTCCACTTTTGCAGATGGAGGTTTGTCGTTGTAGTGTCGGGGAGGAAACGTGAAGCCCGATTTGGCAAGCAGCTGCGGAGCCCCCAGGGTGAAAGCGACAAGGAACAGGCTTGTTTGTGGGTTTTGTTTTCTAATTGGAACTTACAAGTGCACTGAGAGCCAGCAGGCTTCAGAGAACATCCTGCTTTCGGGCCGCCGTGGGGAGGCAGAGAGGAGGTGGCACTCACCTCCTTTGGGAGGAGGCGGCCCCATCCCTGTCTTCTTTGACTCGCTGCACCCGGGGTGCTTTTGCATGTGGTTAGGGGGCGGGTGGGCAGGCTCCGGAGGCTCCATGCCCCCTTCTGGGCAGTCGACTGAGCGCTCCCCAGGAGCTGGCACTGGCGCACGGTGGCCAGCGCAGAGCAGCATGCGCGCTGCCGCCGTGCTGCTGCCGTGGCGAAAGGAGCAGCGGGTGGCTTTGGGAAGGGTGGGGGCTTTTGGCGGGGGGCAGCAGGGGAATTGGCGCCCTGCTAGTATCTCTGCCCTAGGTGAGATACTAGCAGGCCTAGTGATAGGACCAGCCCTGGAAGTAGCAATGCAAACTGTGGGCTCTGTTCTCAGTGACTACCTGGAGGAAAAGAAGAGTATTCTTGTGATTACTATGGATGGGCTGAATCAGCTGGTGAAAGAGCAATTCCCACACTGCAAGAAGGTGAGGAGGGATACATTGGCTTTTTGTGTTGAAGGAAGTGACTTCTAAACTGGGCTGATTGATGGGGGTGGATGGAAGGAGAAGGATGAAGAAAGATGAAGATGGCAGATGGATATACCGCCATTTGCTTCAAAGTTCTGCAGAAATGGAAAAGAAGCTGGAAAGATAATATGGGGATGGGACAAGGATGCAGGTCTGATTTAGGGGAGACTTTCAAGCTCTCCCCAGCTGTTCCCACCTCTGAAAAGCTTCAAGAGAAACAGGAGACAGAGGCTCCTTACAGTGTTATTGTACATGGTTAGTTTCACAAGAATGATGATTCACTGACTTGGGAGTTCAAATAAACAAATGACAGATGCTAAAATCATGCCTCAGGGGGGGAAAGAGCCCACCAAATGCAGCCCTTTTGGTTGTTACACTGCTGCCTCTAAAAAAAACCCCACCACCGTGCAAATGCTACTAAACTGACCCCAATCAAATCACCAGCCGTTAGCTTTTGAAGGAAAGAACCCACTCCCAAATTGCTCTAAATGAATTGACCAGGGGAGAAAACAACCAGCTACTACTTAAAAGGAATCTTCAGCTCCAGCCCAGCTGATAAGTGGCACTAAAGAAGGGCAAGGTGTTACCAGGCTGCTCAATCACAAGGAGACATGAAACTACTTTGTACTGAATCAGACTCTTGGTCCATTAAATTCGGTATTGTCTACTCAGACTGGCAGCAGCTCTCCAGGGTCTCAGGCAGAGGTTTTTCACATCCCCTACTCCTTGATCCTCTTAACTGTAGATGCCAGGGATTGAAACCTGGTACCTTCCGCATGCCAGGCACATGCCTAAACTCTTCCTGAACTCTCTAAAGGAGAAAATAGGAGGGAAAGGGAAGGAAACAGGAGGGGAGGGGAAAAATTTGAGTGTAAAAGATAAAGGCGGGGAAAGGGGAATGAGGACTGTAAAGGAGGGAAATTAGTGCCTTGCACACCAAATCCTTACAGATAATTGACAAAGACACCAATCAGGGAGGTCACTTGATGACACTTTCCAGAAGCAACTCCTTCTCCCCCCCCTCATATGGTTATACAACTGAACACAGGTTCTCGCAGTTAATCAATTACCACCACATTCTTGAGTCTGGACTTGAAAGAAATAAGGATCGCTTGGACAGGAAGGCCCATTTACAGACACCTGAAAGCTGGAGCAGGCCTGCTAATATTCCCTTGAGAGGAATCAAGATGCTTTGCCTTACATGCCCTCCCCCATTACAGAAGCTGAAATCCGTGGTGTGACCATGGTTCAAGATCTTTGTAACTAGGCAAATCAACTACAATTTAGATTGCTACAAAGCGAGGTAAATTAATGTTACTTTAGCAGCAAGATACAATATACAGAGCATACTGAAGCAGGAGCTACTAAAAATAACCCCCTTACTCATCCACCTTACAGGACAGACGTCTGCCACTATGTTTCGGCTGCCCATATTGTAAATAATCTCGTGGCTGAAATGTTAGATTGATACTTATACAAGCTGTTGTTATGGTCTCCTATTCTTGGGGTTTTAGTCATTAGTGGTTAACTTTTCTTTCTCCTTAGATGTAGTATCCCTTCCCCATTTTTTCATTGTAGTTCATAGTATATTAAAAAATGCAATAAAAACCCCTTTTGGGGGGCTAAAAAAATTGTAAGGGAAGCTCAGAGATTTGAATGAAAACTCTATTGATTATTTGATTCTAATATTTTTGAGAAAAGGCATTTTGGGCTCCCTTGAAGTAAAGTCAGTAAACAACAGGAAAGTATAACATCTGGTTTCGGTCATATGTAATGAGCTGGCAAGAAGCTGAGAAGAAGGATTTTAATAATTAGCTAAAGAAGATGCTTTATTTTTAATGAGATGTCAAGATGGGGCTGGTTAAATCTACTGAGCAAAAATACAGCTGAAAATAGAGATGTGAGTTTGGCAAACCCCTTCCTTATTTGTTAACTGTTTTCAAAAGTAAATTACAACTTATAATATTTTGTTTGTAGCTGACAAGAACTGTTGTTTAAGGCTTCCGATATGGATCTTTTATATTTCTAAATGTTTGTGGAAACGAAAGTTAGATAAATTCTTTGTTAAGGAAAACTAACTCATTCTCTAATAAGAAGTTTTGCTTATTAGCCAAAGACTATGACAGATTTATTGATGAACAGCTGTGAAACAAGGATTTAAACCGCTAAGCATTATTTTATCAAGCAAAGGTAATCTCTATCTTTTAGCCAATTATAAGCAAGAATGAAAAATAGCCAAGATGTTTCCAACAGGAATTAATGAGCAGATGTTCATTATTACAGATATCTTTTTCAAGTGAAAGTATTCTAACAAAGCATAAATCATAAAGCCTTTGTCAATCCAGTTTAATTAGAGTAGCAGAATTTATATTTTCTATGTAGACAGAGCCCTCAAGTGGCCATTAGAAGTAAGGAATTCGATTTTGCTAAAATGGAACTTTCATTAAACTGTATTTTGTTTGAATACATTGTAAACATGTACAAACAGGTATTTGAATATCATATGTATAGATGTGTTAATAGAAAAATACTATATTAATAGCAGAGAAAGTTAATTTTTGCTTATAATATGAATTTAAGCCAATACCTTTTTAGAGAAGGGGAAAACTGGGAACATAGCCAGCAGAAGGTTCTTTGTCCAGCAGAATACCCTGTTTCACTTTTACTAAGGAGATTTTGACAAGACACCTATGGATGAAAGCATAGTGAAAAGTTGAAAGAAAGCCAGAAACATCTTGTTTGTCAAAAGTAAGATTCATGGATGGTAAAGGTAAAGTTTCCCTTGCTCAAAAGCCAGTCGAATCCGACTCGAGGGTTGTGGTGCTCATCTCTGTTTCAAAGCCGAAGAGTCAGCGCTGTCCAAAGACATTTCCATGGTCATGTGGCTGGCATGACTAAACACCAAGGCACACGGAACACTGTTACCTTCCCACTAAAGTGGTCAGGGGTCGTTTCGTAGAAAAAGAGCTAGGGGAACTCATTAGCATAACTCATTAGCATATGCCACACCCCTTGACATCAGGGGCCCGGCAGTGAGTGTGAGGAAGCCCCGCCAAGGCCCTCCCTGGCCCCAGGCAGGCAGGGGTGGGGAGAGGCGGGGAGGAAGCAACTTACCCTCCCTCTTCTCCTGCCTCCTCCTGGCTGAATGAGGGCCGGAAGCGGGGCAGCCGGAAGAAGGGGGCTCTGGGGCAAGTGATACTCTGTCTTCTTGGTGCTTGGGGGGTTAACAGTGGGAGGGCTTCTAATGTCCTGGCCCCACTGGTGGACCTCCTGATGGCACCTGGTATTTCTGGCCACTGTGTGAAACAGAGTGTTGGACTGGATGGGCCTTTGGCCTGATCCAACATTGGCGTCTCTTATGTTCTTATGTACTTATTTATCCAGGAATGGGGGAAGAACTCCTGTATGTTCACAATGCAATACAACAATGCCCAGTTCTAGCACCTCCTCAGAGATGCACTCTTAAAATGCAATGGTAGCGTGTAGCCCAGCTAGGCACAAGGAGTTCAGCCTTGGAGTCAGTTACCCATCAGCAGACAGTATTTATAACAAGAATAAAGTTTATTTAGCAGAGACTTGCAATCAGAACTAGAAAGACTTTAAAACAAGAAAAACCTATGAACCTTGGCCCTCACTAAACATTAGAGATCGGCATAGTTTCCAACTTCAGGAATCCATAGTCCAAGACAGTCCATTGTAATAAAGTCCAACTAGGTCCCATCTTTGTCCAAGGTTCCAGCCATGTGCTCAGCTGCACCAAAGAATCCTTTGTCTCCCAAAGAGCACATGACAGAGACACAGCATTTCAGGGTACATCCAAGAACAGAGAGAGAGAGCAAGGGAAAAAGTGAGCTCCTCTGCATGGTCAGGCGATTACGAACCCCAATCTCATTATGATCAACTGTGGCCAGCAGCCAATTACAATAGACAGGGGGTTGTCCACCTTTTGGGTTGTCATGGCAATTGTTGGGGGATAGGTTAGGTCTGGGGACCATCCTCTGCAGTAAATGACCCCAGAGCCCAGCCCACCTTTCGCCTACGTGCAGGTCTGCATGCTTCAGCAGAGTTTATTGCAGGGCTATTGAGCAAATGGTCAGCCAGCTGGCTTCGAGAGGAAATCAAACCAACAGGGGGTCAGCCAGATACATTTCAAGGGGGAGAACATGAGGCCTATCTAACATTCAAAGGGAGACATGAAGTCCACAGAAATTAATATTCCTATACACCCTCCCCCTGAAAAATGGAAATTCGGGGTTAAAAAACCACAATTTTCATGTACTCTAGTCCTCAGGGAACATGCATAAATTTGAGGATAACACTAAACATCACAACAGAGTAAGTAGGCACTATCATACATCATTACATAGGAATAGAAATACAAGCATAGCACAACTCAATTCAACTCATTAAGTTTTCATCTTCACTTCAGGCACAGCTTATAACATTTCAAGGTTACAGAAAGGAAACAACAGGCTAGAACACAGTTCAGTACAGAGCCTTAACTTTCAATTCCTCCTCCAGCACAGCTTAACTTTCAAGTTTACAGGAAGAAAAAAAACAGGTTAGAACATTCACAGTACACAAAATCATTGGGCTTTCTCCAGCCACACAAAACATTTTGGCGTTATCTCAGCCACACACACAAACACATCCTTCAGCATCGTGGAGACACTGCAAGGGGGGGTGAGAAGGATCCAGCACTCTGGTCAGCCCGAAGTGGGTCTGATCTGTCTGACAACCCAATTCACTCCCACAGACACACACAGGCAAACAAGCAAAATCTTCCTCAGGAGAACAGGCTGGTCTTCTTCCCAACCTCACAAGACAGTCAGCATCGTAGAGACACTGAAGGGCTCCGTGGAATGGATAAGGGACCCAACCTCAGGTTAGCAATCCCAAAACCCACTCTCACAGACACACAGGCACACAAGCCACTGCTAGCATGCCCACCATAGCAGGACAGACTAATGGTGCACCACAGCAGTCCCGCCCACAATAGCATCTTTATTCAGCAAAATTCTCAAGGTTTCGAGCATCTCCAAACCTTGCACACCCAGGAAACTCACCGAGTCCCCTCCTTCTCTGGAAAGGGAAGAGGTCGAGGATTTTCAGGACCTCGGCCAGCGATCAGGTTGAACTGGTCGACAAGTCAAGAGGGAAACCCGTAGCCCATTCCCCCCCTTCTCTCTCACAGAGATCATGCACTCCCATCGGAGCCAGGAACCTTGCGAGCTGCTCCTCAGCTCAGGTCCACAACACACAGAGATCATCTCCCAAACAGACAGACACAAAGAGACAGACACACATAGACACAGCATACAACACACACAGAGGCCATCCCCGCCCCTGAGCAACAACTCACAAGTTTAACAGGTTAGCTTGCAGCTACAATCAGAAGAAAGCACTTAATCTCCCCCAGTCTCTGGACCCGTTGGTTTTCCAGCCTGAAGTGAGGCTCGGAGACGACCGAGGCTGGGCGAAGTTCTTGCTCCTCTTCTGCCCACACAGGCACTTGGATGTGATAAACTTTGGCAGTCAAACACAAACAGGATTTGGAATCCACAGATAGAGTGCGCTGGCTGAAGCTCCAAAGAAAGGCTTCTCTGCACTTGGGGAAGCAGATCCCCCAAAGCTCCAATCCTCTTCTGGGCCACAGGACAGCCGCACCTCTGCACATTCATCTTGACGGCAAAACAGGCAAAGCAGGACGTTCCTCTTCTCCTCTACAGGTAAAGCGCTGGCTACAGCTGGAGAAACCTACACGTGGGAGAGTGGATCCCTCACTGCCCCTTCCCCAATGTTCAGCGCAACCACAGCTGCCTCCTCTGGAGTAAAGGCTTCTCCCCAAGGCAGAATCAACATCAGACGACAGGCAAACATCTTCAAGTAGCAACAAAGGCTTTCCAAGCAGCAGGAAGGCTGTCTTAGCTGGCAAAAGCTGCATTCCAGCACCGCTTTTCTCTGGACAGATCTCTCTGATCTTCAGGGAAACAGCTTGAGCACCAATGATGTCATGACCCATAGCTTGCCAACCTCTTGGCAGGGTACATGCACATAATTGAGCAAGGCAGACCCAATTCACAGTCTCTTGTGCACCAGGGGGCCTCTAGAGTCATCAACAGCCAGGCATCTGTGCTTCTTCCATGCTTCTTCCCTCTGGTACAAATTTCTAACTAACACTTAAAAAAAAAAACTTTCTCCCCAGTCTGAGCAAGCTCTGCACACAGGGCACACGCCCTTGATAATGGCAACTGCTCCAGTTCGTATCACGGCGCTGCCACCATGTACAGGATCTGGCCCCCACGCCTGCCTAGGAATGGGGAAGAACTCCTGTATGTTCACAATGCAATACAACAATGCCCAGTTCTAGCACCTCCTCAGAGATGCACTCTTAAAATGCAATGGTAGCGTGTAGCCTAGCTAGGCACAAGGAGTTCAGCCTTGGAGTCAGTTACCCATCAGCAGACAGTATTTATAACAAGAATAAAGTTTATTTAGCAGAGACTTGCAATCAGAACTAGAAAGACTTTAAAACAAGAAAAACCTATGAACCTTGGCCCTCACTAAACATTAGAGATCGGCATAGTTTCCAACTTCAGGAATCCATAGTCCAAGACAGTCCATTGTAATAAAGTCCAACTAGGTCCCATCTTTGTCCAAGGTTCCAGCCATGTGCTCAGCTGCACCAAAGAATTCTTTGTCTCCCAAAGAGCACATGACAGAGACACAGCATTTCAGGGTACATCCAAGAACAGAGAGAGAGAGCAAGGGAAAAAGTGAGTTCCTCTGCATGGTTAGGCAATTAAGAACCCCAATCTCATTATGATCAACTGTGGCCAGCAGCCAATTACAATAGACAGGGGGTTGTCCACCTTTTGGGTTGTCATGGCAATTGGTGGGGGATAGGTTAGGTCTGGGGACCATCCTCTGCAGTAAATGACCCCAGAGCCCAGCCCACCTTTCGCCTACGTGCGGGTCTGCATGCTTCAGCAGAGTTTTTTGTAGGGCTATTGAGCAAATGGTCAGCCAGCTGGCTTCGAGAGGAAATCACTCCAACAGGGGGTCAGCCAGATACATTTCAAGGGGGAGAACATGAGGCCTATCTAACATTCAAAGGGAGACATGAAGTCCACAGAAATTAATATTCCTATACAGGCGTCTCTTTTCTTATGTACCTATTTATCGACTTGCAATTTCTTGCTTTCGAACTGCTAGGTTGGCAGGAGCTGGAACTAGAGATGGGAGCTCACTCCATCATGCGGCACACTCGGGTCTCGAACTGCTGAACTACCGACCTCCCACAGCCTGCAGTTCAGCATCTTAACCACTTGAGCCACCACAGCTTCTTATTGGATGGTAGAGACAACGAAAAACAAAATATGTATTTGTAAATGACGTCCCGGATGATGTAAAACTGGGAGGAGAACCCAAAGTATAAAAGTTGGAACACAACTAAGATCTCAGTGGACATCTGTGGTAAAAATATTGGCTTCCTGTTGTCCCTTATTGGAATAAAACTTTTTTAACCTTTTGCTGCCTGGATAGCGTCTCCCTGTGTGACTTCAGTTGGCTAGCCACACAAGTCAAAGAACCTTCACGCCTTGCTGGAAAAAAGTACAGAGGAGGGCAACCAAGAGGATGAGGGGGTTGGAACACCTTCCCTATGAGGAAAGGCTGAAGAAGAGACTGGGACTTTTTCAGTTTAGAAAAGAGACAACTAAGAGAGGACGTGATAGAGGTTTATAGAATTACAAGTGGAGACCCATATGGAACTTGCAGGATGGTTGTCCCATTCCTCACTTCTTTGCTTTCTCACCTCTCCCCCTACCCCCTCACACTCTCATTCTGTCCCCCCTTTTCTTACACTCTGTCTCTCCTCCATGTATGTGACTTCCTCTCTCTTTTGGACCCGTCGTCCTTCTCTTTGTTTTTCTGCCTCCCACCTCATCACTCTTTCTATTTCTCAACCCCACCCCACCCCACCCCAGCACTCTTTCTGCCCTCATCACTCTCCCAGACTCCTGCCTGCTTCCTTCCCCATCCTGCATAGCAGCAAAAGTGCTGGTGGCGCACCCAGCCACCAGTGTTCCCTCTAAGCTGAGCTGGTGTGAGCTAGCTCACAGCTTTGTAGCCTCCAGCTCACACATTTTTGACTTAGCTCAAGAAGGAGGGCTCCAGAGCAAACTACTTTATGCAATAGCCCAATCGCTCGCTCACAGCTTTAATGCCAGAAGCTCACAAAGTAGAATTTTTGCTCACAAGACTCCACAGCTTAGAGGGAACGTTGCCAGCCACCCACCTGCTTGCTCCCCCCCCCACAGCAGCAGTGGCAGTGCTCTGGGAATCACTATGGATCTCCCAGCAACAGAGATCAACTCACCTTAGGGCTGCCAGGACCAGGCTGAGAAATTCCTGGATATTTGGGGGTGGAGCCTTGTGGTATACATATTAGATCATGACCCTAGGTCGAGATTTGTAAATATAGCTTTCCCTCTTTCCTCCCAGATTTTCTCTTACTTAACTCATGTGTGTGTGTGTGTGTGTGTGTGTGTGTGTTATTGTGTGCATTTTGTTTTATGCTTTCCTTTTCATTAAAACCTTTCTGGATGAGCATCTGCCTGGTCTATTTGGGATTTCTCAGAAGAGAGAAGAAGAAGTAGAGACTGGATTTATACCCCATCCTTCACTACCCAAAGGTGACTCAGAGTGGCTTACAGACTCCTTTTCCCTTCTCCTCCCTGCAACAGAAACCCTGGGAGGCAGATGGGGCTGAGAGAGCTCTCCTGAGGGCTGCCCTTGAGAGAACACCTCTGAGAGAACTTGTGACTGACCCAAGGTCACACCAGCAGCTGCATGTGGAAGAGTGGGGAATCAAGAAGAAGAAGAAGAGATTGGATTTATACCCCGCCCTTCACTACCCAAAGGTGTCTCAGAGTGGCTTACAAACTCCTTTCCCTTCCCCTCCCCACGACAGACACCCTGGGAGGCAGGTGGGGCTGAGAGAGCTCTTGACAGAAACTGCTCTTTTTCAAGAACAGCTCTTCTCAGAACTACGGCTTGCCCAAGGTCATCCAGCCAGGTGCAAGCGGAGGAGTGGGGAATCAAACCCGGTTCTCCCAGATTAGAGTCCACGCACTTAACCACTACACCAAACTAGCTCTGGAGAAACATCCTGGTATACATAGGTGGAGAATCCTAGTTATCCTCTTTCACCTAGTCTCCTTTAAGCTAATTCACCCAGCTAATTTGGAGACTGCTATTTGGGTGACAGTATGCATTACAGCAGTCTACCATGACATGGAATCAGGTTGCCACATCAGCGGAGTGAATTGAGGGGGTCAACCTGCAGGCTAGACTGAGTTAGAGGAAAGCCTCTTCTTTAAAAATATCTCTTTATGAAGTCAGCTGAACCCCATCAGAAGTGAGAAGCAGAATGTCCTTCACATGATCTGCCCTCCCAACCAGCATCTGTTATGTCCTGTCTGGGTTCAGTGACGATTTATTTGCTTTCAGACGTTGGACCAAGGCAGTTAGACCTTTTGAGATTCCTGGCTTTATTCTCAGACTAGTTACGCTTGCTACAAATGGAGAGATTCACAAAACCAAACAAGGACCCACGGTAAGTAGGAAAACCAACATACAACAAATACCGTGCACAGATGAATGATAACATGTCATAAATAATTTTATATATTTTGAAAAAATATTATTACAATAATTTCTTCATACATATTAATCATCTTAGTCATGATTCATAATATAAGAGACCAAAATATCAAAATATAAAATATCAAAATATCAAAATATAAGAGATCAAAATATCAAATAATTATAAGGTTGTACAATATCTTTTGAGATTCTATGGAGATGATATTTGTAATCTGGAGATATGCGCTTATGTGCCATCAGCTGTTAATAAAGCAATTGGCGTAACAGCGCCAAAGGCCCATCCAGTCCAACACCCCTGTCACACAGTGGCCAAAAATACCAGGGGCCATCAGGACGTCCAGCAGTGGAGCATCACTTGCCCCAGACCGAGAGTTCCTATCTATACCTTGTGGATAATAGCCACTGATGGACCTCTACTCCATATATTTATCCAATCCTCTCTTGAATTGTGCTGGAATATTCGGGACTTACCAGGGGTCATTTCCTGCAGGAGTGCACAGGAGCGGAGCTCTGGCAGTGAAGGGCCCAGGTGGTGGGCATATGCAACAAACCCCATCCTCTGCTCCCAGCAGCCCTCAGTCAGAGCAAGAAGCAGCCAGGTAAGTTGCAGAGTTCCCCTCGGCCCCAGTCCAAAACAGTCCAGTGGCAGCTTTAAGACCAAGTTTTTTTTCAGGTACAAGCTCTACCTCCTCTGCGAGGACAGATCTGCACGTCCCCCCCCCCCACAAATAGCTAGCATTCCAAAACAGTCCAGTGGAGCCTGAGCAGTGGGTATTGCCTTCTGACACACTTCCAGTGATAATGAATACAATAGAGGGCACAGCAAGGTAAGAGTAAGAATAATGAACCAGAAATTGCTGCAAAAAGTTCAAACCATTACAAAACAATGAAAATGATAAATGAACATGTTGCTGATGTGGTAATCTCAAGGTTTCTTCTTTATTTCATAGGTAGAACATAGGTAGAAGACGAACAGCTCGAGTTTTCGAAGTTCGTTTCGGGGTCTTTATCAAAAATACCACTGTGTTGGAGTAATTATTCACAACATCCAATAACAGGAATAACAGGAATTTCAAGTTCCAAATGGCTATAGATAGCTCCTATACTAAATACTAGTTCCTTTACAACGGACAACAGTTGCCACTGGACTGTTTTGGACCGGGGGGGGGGGGCTCTGCAATTTACCTGGCTGCTTCCTGCTCTGACTGAGGGCTGCTGGGAGCAGGGGGTGGGGTTTGTTGCATGTGCCCACCCCCTGGGCTCTTTACTGCCGGAGTTCCGCAGTCCTTTGCCGTCCCCGTCTTCTTTGACCTTCAATCTTTCCCAGCATCAGGGTCTTCTCCAGTGAGTGCTCCCTTCTCATTTGGTGGCCAAAGTATTTGAGCTTCAGTTTTATTATCTGGCCTTCCAGGGAACAGTCAGGGTTGATTTCTTTTAGGATTGACTGATTGGATCTTCTTGCAGTCCAAGGGACTCTCAAGAGTCTTCTCCAGCACCATAGTTCAAAAGAATCTATTCTTCAGCGCTCGGCCTTCCTTATAGTCCAACTCTCGCAGCCATACATGACTACTGGGAATACCATTGCTTTGACCATGCGGACTTTTGTGGGCAGGGTGATGTCTCTACTTTTTATCATGCTGTTTAGGTTCGCCATCGCTTGAGTGCCATTTAAGTGGTTTGAGTTAAAGTGGGCTTGTGATCCTTCCCTCAGGTTCCTGGGCTGAGCCAACAGCCAAAATATCGTCATGTGATAGGGTGGGACAGCCAGAGTTCTTCCGCAAAGCAAAAAACACATAATTAGGGCAGCTCAGGCAGTAAAGGGAAAGGAGAATGGAGGGAAAATCTTGCCTCTGAGGGAGGGTAGAGAAGAAAGGGGCATCATAGGTTGCCATAAGTGGTGGGGGGGGGAGAACGAGAACGAACCTTGCCCTCAGACTAGTATTTTTTTTTAATTCACAAGGCATTGCTTATTTCCACCTTGAAAATGTGACTCAGTATCTTCTGTATTTCTCTAACCATCCTTTAATGTTTGCAATTCACCCACAGAAAGAAATCAGCCCAGGAATATATAAGATCAGAATCCCACTGGTAGGTAACATGAAAGCACTTTCTTTAAGAACCTAAGGGGACTGTTGGATCAAACCAGTGGTCCATCTTTTCTCGCCTCCAAATAATAAAGAAAGATATGAATCCATAACCAGAATGTCCTCTGACCATACAAAGATAATACATTGGGGGGTTTAAAAAAAACCCCAAAATAATAAAAGAAGAGCATGTAGAGTCAACAAATGTATTTCCCTCAGTGGCTATTGCTAGGCAACCACTGGATTCCATGTGTGAGGGAGTTAAAGGCAGAGGGAGGGGGTGGGGTCATTTCCAGGGCTGATTTGGTCTTTAAGGGAAGACTCATGGAGGCTAGGCCTGATGAGGGTTGCCAGCTTGAGGTTGGGAAATTCCGGGAGAGTTGGGGGTGGAGTGTGAGGAGGGGAGGGGAGGGGAGGGGCCCCAGCCAAATATACTGACATAGAATCCATCCTCCAAAGCTGTCATTTTTCCCCAGGGGAACAGATCTCTGTTTGCTGGAGATCAGTTGTAATTCTGAAAGTTCCCCAGGTGCTACCTGGAGATTGGCAAACCTCGGCCTTTCAACAACCTCTGGGTGAGTTGACACCACCTGATCTGCGTGACTCAACTAGGCAGAGGTGTTTGCTTCCATTCAACAGCAACCCTTTGAAAGCCTGTGTTGTAGCAATATATAGATATAGATGAATGAAGAATGGTGAACTGCTGAGTAGAAGAGAATGGGGCAGCAAAAGGGGAGCAGATATGGAGGATGCCAGGAGGACAGAAAGAGGAAATAGTACGGGGAGGGGGATATGAGGGAAAGCAAGCCACACACCTTGAGATTTCCCTGCCATGCAAGTCAGCCTGGCTAGGGGCTATGATTGCACATCTGAGCCATCATTTTCCTAGGTTGAGGCTGCTGGGGGGAAGAGGGGAAGCTGAAGACAAAGGGGTAGATAAATGTAGGTTGGATGTTGGGAAGGAGAGAAGGAAGCAGGAAAAGGGGAGGGTCTGTGAGGACTTTCAGGAGAGAAATTGTGGAAATAGTGGGAGAGAGGAGGAGGAGGAGGAGAAGAAAAGGAGGAGGAGGAGGAGGAGGAGGAAATTGGATTTATACCCCGCCCTTCTCTACCCAAAGGAGTCTCAGAGCAGCTTACAAACTTCTTTCCCTTCCCCTCCCCACAACAGACACCCTGTGAGGTAGGTGGGGCTGAGAGAGCTCTTGACAGAAACTGCTCTTTTTCGAGAACAGCTCTTATCAGAACTATGGCTTGCCCAAGGTCATCCAGCCAGGTGCAAGTGGAGGAATGGGGAATCAAACCCGGTTCTCTCAGATTAGAGTCTGCGCACTTAACCACTACACCAAACTGGTCTTTGTGGGTTCCCATGTGTTTTATATATAGGGTTGCCGAGTCCTTTCCTGCTGCCAGCGGGGGGATTTGGGGGTCATTTTGAGGGTGGGCCGGGATGTTGTTGATGCAATGATGTCACTTCTGGAACTGATGTCATTGCATTTGCGACTTGGGGCAACACTCTATTTTTTGAGTAAAACTCTATGGTAAAATGGCTAAAAAACCAAGGAGTTATGCCCAAAGACCAGTGTTACTCCCAACGTCGCTGGTACAACATTGTGTTGAAGACAGAGGGATGTCTTTTGGGGGTTGGGTTTCCCCTGAGGCCCAGCTGGATGGTGGTAGGGGGATCCTCCACCCCTACCTGGGGGCTGGCAAGGCTATTTATGCATGTACATATGTGTGCATATGTATATAAGAGTTTGCTGATTCCCATTTTTTAAATCTGACTCAGTATGGTCTGTATTTCTGTTAAAGGTAAAGGTTTCCCTTCCTCAAAAGCTAGTCAAATCTGACTCTAGGGGGCAGTGCTCAGCTGTTCTGCAAAAAGAACAGTTTCAGTCAGAGCTCTCTCAGCCTCACCTACCTCACAGGGTGTCTGTTGTGGGGAGGGGAAGGGAAAGGAGTTTGTAAGCCGCTCTGAGACTCCTTTGCGTAGTGAAGGGCGGGGTATAAATCCAATCTCCTCCTCCATTTCCAAGCTGAAGCACTGTCTGAAGATGTTCCCATGGTCATGTGGCCGGCATGACTAAACGCTGAGGCGCACGGAACGCTGTTACCTTCCCACCAAAGTGGTACCTTACCATCCTATAATATTCACTTTTCTCCCACAGAAAGAAACCAGCCCAGGAGTCTCTCACGGCAAAGTCCCACTGGTAGGTAACATGAATGATACGTCTGTAAGAATATAAAGAATTAAAACTGCCCCGCTGGATCAGAGCAGGAGTCCATCTAGTCCAGCATCCTATTTAACACACTGGCAGACCAGTTGCTCTAAATGGCCAAACAAACACGTCATAGATACTGGTGTCTTCCCATAATGCAGGCTCCAACAGTGGTTGGTTAAAGACACAAGGGTCAATTGAAGGCATTCTTCATTTGTTTACTTGCTTTATTTACACTCCACTTTCCTCCCCAATGCAGTCCCAGATTGGTTTACAACATACTTCCTTCTCCATAATTTTTTCCCTGGATCTGAAAGCTTAGGCAACGTGAATTGATCATTACTATAGACACAATTTAGAGCCAAGGTGGTTTGATGGACTAGGACCTGGACTCAGGTCTGCAATTAGCTCTGAAGCTCAAAGAATGGTCTTCTTACTGATTAACACTCAGGTTAACATACTTCTATATGGCACTGTGAGAATTTAAAAAAATGCCAGTAATGTCTACTGAAATGGATAAAAATACAGTCACATCTGTGAATGGCATTTGGAGGGCCTAATTTCAGAAGGAAAGTTCCATGAAGAAGTGCCACCATCTAAAAACACCTACATTTGGGACACGTCCAGGGTCAGGGATACATGCCCTCCCAGCTAACCTCCCAAGGAAAGAGAAACATGGCCTCCCGGCTCACCTTCTGGAGGTGATGTCCACTTTCTACATCCCTTTCATCAAGGTGAAGAGCAGTAGTTGGGCTGCTGTTTTAATTTCAGCATGCAGTTTTGGTTTGGTATGGCTAATGACTTAGTGAGTGAGCTTGTGAGTACCACCTCCAACGTTGCCCTGTGCTGCTCTGCTACCAGGGATCCGGAGAGGCATTTTGATGCAGGTGGGGATTGATGGGGCATTTCTGTGCCAATCAAACTGGGTAGTTGCCCAGCTACTTCTTTCTAGTCTCATTTTAATTTCGGGGAGATTGTTTCACCCAACTTCCCAGCACAGACTGAGAGGGGATGCAGGCCCAAGAATGTGCTGAGTCACTCTCAAAGTCCAGAACCAAATAGTTAAATAATGGCAAGCTGACATTCAGGAAGAGCAACTGCTCAACTGTCTAGGGGAGCTGGTGTGAATGATCCAAGCTGTCACAGAACCGACCTGCTCTGACTTACAGACCCTTTTCTGCCTGTCCACTCTGATTTCTGGAGGGTGCTATTCTACTTCCTGCCACTAGGCCATGCTGCCACCACCTGCTCAGTTTAGGGGTCCTGAATGAGAGGAACAAGGCTCTCAATCCCCCTTCCCAGTTCTGAGGCCAGGTCTCGAGGTCTTTTGCTAGCCAGCACCTGGTTACCACAGAAACCAAATACAACTTTGGGCTTCCCCCTGGAGGACTGGCAACGAGTGCCTTGACTGCTTTCCTTCCAGTCTGGGACATCTCTGGAAACTGAATAGCTTATCCAGGTGGTTGGAAGACTGTGTGGTACAGAGACCTAGGGCCAGATCCAATATTAAAAAGGATTTAGTAAAGAGAAAGTTCAAGCAGGCTTTATCACAAGAACTGACCAGCACATGGGAGAACAAAGAAAAGTTGGTTATGAACACATCCTTCTATCCCTGCTTCTGAAACTTACTCTAACTAGATGTCAGAATCAGCGTTAAGTACATACAAACTTAGAAAGTTACAAAATGTTCTCAGGATGTCCCATTACTTGAGGCTCCCTGCAGCCAGCAAGCCAGGCCTCATGGTTCCCCCTAAGATGGCTGCCAGCTTGCAAACCAGTGATCTGAGGTCCGTTCCATTCCAAGAGTCAGCACCAAGAAAGCCTCCCTTCCTGGAGCAAGCAGTTACATTAAACCTCTGACTCCACCCAGTTTACATCGCTCTCTTCACCCCTTTTAACCGGGTCGGCCCAGGTCACACAGGTGCTTCTGAAAGGCCATGGGCTAATTTCCTCCCCCCCCTCCCGTTCACTCCTAGCTTTAAAGCCTGCTTGCCAGTCTTCTAGGAGGCAAAGCATTTCGCCACACAAGCTGACAATATCGCCCTCATGGAAGAGAACGCACACACTCTGTACACTTGTCAGAAGGCTTGAGAGGAGCCTCTGGTCCACGGCAGGGAGGTCTGACCAGACCACCTCCTTTATGGCCCAGTAGATCTGCAAATTCACGCAGGGCTCTTTTTGTAGCAGGTACTCATTTGCATATTAAGTGACACACCCTTAATGTAGCCAATCCTCCAAGAGCTTACAGTAGCTCCTGTAAGAAGAGCTCTGTAAGCTCTTGGAGGTGTGTGGCCTAATATGCAAAGGAGTTCCTGCTACAAAAAAAGCCCGTAACCCTTTGGGCTCTACAAGGTAGTCCCTCATTGTTACAGCTGCTGCATCCTGTCTCATGTACCTCTCACTCCCAAAGGGGCTGAGTGCCCTCTCAATGAGCTCCATCTCCTAGGTCATTCTGGTGGCTGGGAGACAAATAGCAGAGGAGCTGCTTTCACCCTCCCCCCCCTTCCTCTGCTCACAACAGTATGCCCGTCTTGAACTACATGTGTTCACCTCACTGGGAGAGCCTGTTGCCCTAGCAAATGAGCTGGTTGGCTTGTTCAGCTGTTTTGCTCTTGATGTCCAGGACACTCATGGTCACAGCATGTAGGTCTTCTGCTGTGTGAGTCCTTCAGTCCATCTTGCAGCCTTTTCACAACCACGCACTGCTGGAAGCAAGTCTGCATGTCCTGCAGCTGGCTCCAGAAAGAAGGCCAAGTCCTCATTTTTTTTTTAACCATAATATTTTATTAGGTTTTAACATAAAACATATCAAATACATACAGGTTCTCAAGCGTCAGTGTAGCAATTAAAACCTGAATAAGTCAAACAGTGTACAAGTTTCCAGCATCTGTAACATACATCAGTAGAAGTGAGCTAACTTAATAATAACAATGAATATTTCGCTTTACTGATAGATTCCCAGTCAAAAGATTCAAAGGTTAACTTATCAACAATTGGATACCATTTACCGGTTGGGTTTAGCAGTTCACATTCATTTTGATCATTTGTATTAAAGATCGAAACAGTTTCAAACATAAAATATTCCCAAACTTTAGATAACCATAAATTAATTGTTGGAGGACATTTATCTTTCCATTTTTTGGCAATGCTGTTTTCCGCAGCTGTAAGGAGTATATTAATCAATTTTCTCTGTTTGTTAGGAATTGCACTCTCCGGCAATGATGTTCCTTTAGATCCTCGATTGATGTTTCTAAATCTAAGGCCAAGTCCTCATGAGCTTTTGGGATCATGGCAGACTTGCTATGTCAGAGAAGAGCGACTGTATGTGGTTCCTAAGGGGCCTACAAGGGGCCTGGGAGATGGCCGACCACTCATCCTGGCTGAGCCAGCTCTCTTCCCAAACTACCCTTGTCTCAGAGATCAACGCGGTCAGGCTTCCCTTGTTCTCTGTCAAATGCTTGAGGATTAGACGGTGCTCTGGCCTGCCTGTCAGTGCCTGATCTTTGCACTGCACTGTGAGAAGAGTGACTCATGAGATACTGGCATTTCTGGAGGCGGTGCCTGAAATCACATGCCTCAGTATTCGAACTCTCCAGAACCCAGCCCCAAGGAATCCTTAAGCACCAGGTGGAGAAGATGGGCCATGCAGTAAATGCACCTGAGGCCCAATCCCTGTGTCGATGTCCTCATGTTTGCACAGCCACTGGTCACCAGGAAGCACATGGAGGGTTCCCTGTCTACCCACCCCACTAACGGTTTCTTGATGGAGGCAGAAATGTTATTCATCATTTGTGCCTTCTCAAAAACCTTGGCACGGAGCGCAGCCTGATGGGAGCTGTCCTGGCAGCTTTCGTCTTGCCTAACAGATTTCCCCACCCACAACGTCTTGGATCCTCCAACACCTCCCCCAACCAACCCTCGGGAGGGATGCCCAAAATCAGCAATTCAAGTGAAAAGAGGAACATTTTTTTTTAACAACCTAAAGCACCAGAAAGTGAACAGGGGGAATTGGTGAGAAAGAAGTAAACAGAGAAAGCAAGAAGCAAAGTCTCTTGTCTATCATTCTGTTTGACACAGTGGCAAAGCAGTTGCCCTGGAAGGCCAACAAACAGAGCTGCAGGCAATGTTCCCTCTAAGCTGTGGAGCCTTGTGAGCAAAAATTCTACTTTGTGAGCTACTGGCATTAAAGTTGTGAGCGAGTGATTTGGCTACTGCGTAAGTTAGTTAGCTCTGGAGCCGTCCTTCTTGAGCGAAGACAAAAATGTGTGAGCCAGAGGCTGAAAAACTCTGAGCTAGCTCACACTAATTCAGCTTAGAGGGTATACTGGCTACAGGTCCTGATGCTTCTACTTAGGAATTCTGACATTAAAAGAACCAAATAATAAAGAATGAAATGAATCCTTAACCAGAAGAGTCTTTGACCATATATACAAGAGACAGTGTTTAGCAATGCTTGGAACGTGATTCATGGTGTCAGATTAGGAAGGTTGTGATTCCCAAGAGGTCTTGAAAATCTGGCTATCTTCTGGATTTCTGTAACCATCCTACAATATTCACTTTTCACCCACAGAATGAAACCAGCCCAGGATATTCTCCCTTCAACTTCCAAGAGGTAGGTAGCATGAATGATGTATGTTTATGAACACAAAGAAAATGGATAAAGCTCTGCTGGATCCAACCAGTAGCCCATCAGGCCCAGTCACCTGTTTCACACACTGCCCAACCAGTTCCCTGGAGGGCCAAACAAACAGGACAGATCCCAAGGCCTTCCCATGGTTCTGACCCTTAGGGATGGGTCTCAGAGATTTTCTTCCTCCAGATGTGAAATTTCCCTTCACTCAGCATGCCTAGTAACCATTGATGGACATGTTCCCTATGAATCTGTCTAACCCCCTTTTAGAGCCATCCAAGCTTGTGGACAATCTACTCTCTCTGATCACAAATGCCACAATTTAATGGCTTGTTGAGTAAAGAAGGGTTTGGTGTGTTTTTTCCCGCCTGTCCTGAATCTATTACCCATCAGCACACTGGATGCCCCTCAGTACTAGTATCTTGCTTATTTCCACCTGGGAAATCTGGGAGGGGATCCACCAAATTTCTATAACCATTTCACAAAGTTCACTGTTCAGTCACAGATACCCAGAGATCTACAAGGAGACACTTCCATTCTGTCGTTTGAGGTATTAAACGATTATCTCGAGATCATCATGGAGACTTGGCTCCCTCGCACTGCATTATAGCGTTTCACTATGGAACAATAAAGAGCTGATGAAAAGTTTCTTGTGTCCTCCATGATCTGGTGACAGTTCCTGAATCTTTCTCAATAGAAATGTATTCATATTCTTATTGAGTGAAAACACAACTGTAGTGCTCAGTGATCTGATTTCCACAGAGCCAGACAGAATTTTTCCCTACTGGAGCTTGGCATGGGATACAAAGGGGAAATCCCATAATAGCTGCTCTAGGGTGATATTGTCAATCACAAAGTGTTTCCAGGATGCAAGCCAAACTTCTTTCTGTGGTAGTGATGGCTGTTTCTTAAAACCGAATAATAGAATTATAGAGTTGGAAGGGACCTCCAGGGTCATCTAGTCCAACTCCCTGCACAATGCAGGAAACTCACAAATACCTCCCCCCACACCCTCAGTGACCACTGTTCCATGCTGTCAGCAAGCTGCCATTCTGTTTTCTGTGACCTCTGTGTACATATCCTTACCCTGTTGCACCCGGCTTGTTTCTACTATCCTGCTTCTGTGCTGGAATGCATAAGATAACTACTGGTGGATGTGTGGGGGAGAAGATGCTGTAATGCTTGCCTATTGCTATCTCATGAGAACTGCACCTGTGTTTTGTCTGATGTTCTGCCTGGTTCCCATGGACTGGGCGCGCAACCGTTTCATTAGCCCGCCATCGGGAATGTTATTCATTGGATATGTATCTGTTTGAATTTCTTTTATTATGCTCGCCCTACCTGTGTATCCCCAGTTCTAACAAAGAACGTGTTTGAGTATGTCTTCAACGCTTTGAAATAAATTTTGCTTTTCTTGAAAACGTGGATTTATTCTCGATGCTTGGGGATCCAACATATTGTTAGAACTCCCTTTCTCCTATCGTTCCGAATCTGGCAAGATCATGAGCGGAGCTGAGGGAGACCTACCTAAAACGGAGGGGGATTCAGGATCGGTCCCACACACCTCCGCACCGTTGGTGTTCACGACTGCAGCCTCGCTGGAGGGTGCCGTGGGGGGAACGATTCCCCGCCTGCCTGCACATCTGTCTTGGCCGCCTCCGACCCCTTCGCACTGGGGTCCGCGGAAGACTCAACAGCAGGATGACTGGACTATGTACAACACTCAGGGCACCCGAGAGGTGTACTCCCGTCGAGGGAGCGGATTACGTGAAAGTCTGTTTGACAAGGGATTGTTCCCAGAGCCGGGGGCTACCTCGGAGAAGGGGTGTTCTGAGCAAGACCTCGAAGAGTGGATGTTCGAGCCATCGGGGCCGCGAGGCCACGTAGAGGATTCGGAGGGAGCCGGGGGCTTCCAAACGGAAGGAGACTATGACCCACCCCCGGACTCCCA
>NW_015172158.1:21131-34293 GCF_001447785.1 Gekko japonicus | reverse complement strand
GACTCTGATAACGGGAGAATTATGACCTTCACTCCCATGGCTGTACCAGCTGCAAACCCTTAGCAGTGTGGCCTTGGCGGCCATTAATTCATTAGCAACATTCCCAACTGATTGCACTGTGGATTCTTTGGGTATTTTGGCCAAGCCTGGTCAATACTCAAAGCAACCCGCCATAATGCCTTGAATACGTGGATTTACCATCTTGAGGGAAGATGCTGTGTGGACTTATACTTTGGGTCTATGGACTATTTGCCTCTTTGGAATCTGTACGGGTAAAACCCTATGTGCTTGCTGCTTGTAAGTATAGCTAGGCTGGTTATGCTTAGATTTGTTGTTTTGTTTCCTCACTACCTATGTCTCATGTTTTATTAACTTTGCACAATTTATTTAAATAAAGAAACTATATTTTTTACTTTGTCTGGGTTACTTGGCCTCAAGAGTTTTCAAAGCCTAAATCCTTTGTCTAAGACTGCTTGGTTGTCCTACTACCAATTTGTGTTCTTGCCCAGCCCTGCTGTGGAGACGGCAGAGTTTGGTCTGTGGACTGTGTTCCTGTGTTAAGACTGAAGTTTTCTAGTCACTTTGCTCCAGTCTAGTTGGGAACTGAAAAGTGACTTGGTGGCAGATACCGTTTAGTAAATTCCTGTGCTTTGTGTCCCTTGCTTTAGCAGCCTTGGGTTCTGGAGAGGACCCCTGGTTGCTACAGTAAGAAAGGGCCACGAGAACTAAGCACTGAGGCAACCCTTCCTGCCCTCCCCCCCTCTCATGATCTGCCCAAGTTCACAGAATCAGCACTGCTGTCAGATGGCCATCTAGCCTCGGTTTGAAAACCTCCAAAGAAAGTGCTAACTGCAGAAACTTCTTTCGACCAATGCGGTAGAGGCATCCATTATTGGGTCTTTGTTTGGAAGAGAGATCCTTTGACCAAAAATATAAATAAATCAAATGTGGGCAAAATGAAAGCCCATAGACAGAAGCCCCCACTTGAAAACTCTGTACTTGAGGGCAAACACATGCATTTAAATAGATGCCCAAACTGATGCAGGAGGAATAAATTACACTGGAACTTATCACTCTTTTGTATGAGAAGACTGATGATTCACAGTCCATGATTATTCAAGTGTGGACCTTAATCGGATTGAATGGTGGCATAACAATGTCAATAACATAACAACAACAACAACAACAGTGGTAATAACAATAACAACAATAGTGGTAGTAGAAGTTGTAGTAGTAACAACAGCAACACTTTAAAGCAGAAAAAACAATAGCATGCATTGCCCTGAAACAAATAGGGGAAAACAGCATTTTATAAACAGATGGTCATGAATTTGTTCTATAAACATCCAGAATGCAACCCCAAAACCTGCTGTTACCCCTGGTGGCACCCAAGGATTTATGTGTGTGCTTTCCCAGTGTGTGACCTGGAGGGAGGGGGCACTTGCCACACTCACCTGAGTTATTTTACTTCTATGGTCATTACAAGGAGGCTGAAACCAGGGGGATGCAGAAATGTTTTTACGGGCATTTGAAGACCCCATAATTGGGAAAACAGATCATATGTAAGATTTCCTTCCTGAACACTGGCATGATCAAGCCGATGTTTCAAGGGGAAAGTGGGCTGAGCTTGGAAACAAGCCAGAGATCCAGGCAATCTGGGTTGGCCATTTAACTTGTAGGGACATTTCCCAGTGGGCCTCTGCCCTGGAAGTCTCCTGGGGACGACATCACAGAAACTCTGCCAGATCATCCAGGGAGTCTTGGCTCAGACCCCTCATTGGCTCAGACCCCTCAGCTCTCCAACTGCTTCCACCTGTACTGCTGCCTTTTTGTGGGAGGAGAAGAAGAAGAAGAGGAGATTGGATCTATACCCTGCCCTTCACTACCCAAAGGAGTCTCAGAGCGGCTTACAAACTCCTTTCCCTTCCCCTCCCCACAACAGACACCCTGTGAGGTAGGTGGGGCTGAGGGAGCTCTGACAGAAACTGCTCTTTTTCAAGAACAGCTCTTATCAGAACTACGGCTTGCCCAAGGTCATCCAGCCAGGTGCAAGTGGAGGAGAGGGGAATCAAACCCGGTTCTCCCAGATTAGTGTCCGTGCACTTAACCACTACACCAAACTGGCTTATCAACAGGTGACTGTTGACTGACCATAAGGAATTGCCCAGCCTGTGAGGGCTACAAAGACTGCAGAAGAATTGATCTCTCCATCTCCTCCATGAGGATATGAGTTTATGAATCCTTATAGCCACTGTGAGGGAGGGAAGGCAACATGGCACAGCCTGATCTTGTCAGATCTCGTTAGCTTAATAGGGTGGGCACTTGGAAAGGAGACCCCCAAGGGGTCCTGCAGAGGAAGACAATGGCAAACCTCCTCTGCTTCTCACATGCCTTGAAAGCCCATTGCTGGGGGGTCACCATAAGTTAGGGCTGCCAAGGGGCAGCAGGGGATCCACGAGTTTTTACAGGAGCTCCGTCACGGGGATGGTGACACACGTTGCACCGGCCGTTGCCAGGATGTGACGCTACGCGTCGCTCTGGCAATGGGACTGTTTGGAGGTCATTAATTCATAGGGTTGCCAAATGTCGGAAGACATTTAATGGCATTTCACACACCCAGATAGTGAACCTTGCTGTCAGGCTAGGAATGTTTTATTTCAAAGGACACTCCTTCTTTCCATCTTGAAAATGTGACTCAGAATCATCCTTTAATGTTCACTATTCACAGAAAGAAATCAGCCCAAGAGCTTATGAGATCAGAATCCCACTGGTAGGAAACATGAATGCATTTTCCTTAAGGACCCGAGACTACAGTTAGTTCAGACCAGTGGTCCATCTTGACTAGCATCCAAGGAATAAAGAAAGAAATGAATCCCTGATCAGAACATTCTCTGACCATACAAAAATAATATATTGGGTTCTTTAAAAAAAAAAAAAAAACAGCCCAAAATAGAAGAGCCTGTAGCTTCAACAAACGTATTTCCCTCAGTGCTAGGCAAGCACACCATGCCATGTTGAGCCTGAGAGAGAGTTAAAGGCAGAGGGAGGGGGGCAGGGTCCTTTCCGGGGCTTTTTTGTCCTTTAAGGGAGGACTCATGGGGCCGAAGGCCGAGCACCGAAGAATAGATTCTTTTGAACTATGGTGCTGGAGAAGACTCTTGAGAGTCCCTTGGACTGCAAGGAGATCAAATCAGTCAATCCTAAAAGAAATCAACCCTGACTGTTCCCTGGAAGGCCAGATAATGAAACTGAAGCTCAAATACTTTGGCCACCAAATGAGAAGGGAGCACTCACTAAAGAAGACCCTGATGCTGGGAAAGATTGAAGGTCAAAGAAGACGGGGATGGCAAAGGATGAGGTGGTTAGACAGTGTCATAGATGCAACAAACATGATGTTGAGCCAACTTCAGAGGACGGCGGAAGACAGGAAGGCCTGGCGTGATCTGGTCCATGGGGTCGCGAAGAGTCGGACTCGACTGTGCGACTGAACAACAACATGGGGGCAAGGCCTGGCTAGGGATGCCAGCTTCAGGTTGGGAAATTCCTGGAGATTTGGCTATGGAGTCTGAGGAGGACAGGGTGGGGAAGGGGAGATGACTCAATTTGATATGATTTCACAGAAGCAAGCCTGCATGCCCTGCAGCTGTCTCCAGAAAGAGAGCCAAGTCCTCATGAGCTGTTTGGGTCATGGGGATGACCAGAGCCAGACTTGCTGTGACAGACAAGAGCAACTGCATGTGGTACTTAAAGATCCTAAGAACATCAAGAGTCTGAGAGATGGGCCACCACTCTTCCTTCTAGATCTAGCTCTCTTCCCAAACTACCCCAGTCTCAGAGATCAAGGCATTCAGGGCTCTTTTTTTGCTTCAACAAACACTTGAGGATGGTATAGATGGAGATCCAGTGAGTGCTCATGATCAGAGGGTGCTCTAGCCCGTCAGTTGGCACCTACTTCTTGCACAGCAGGTGGCTGTCCGTCACATTGTAAGAAAAGGGATTTGAGATATACTGGCATTTCAGGAGGAGATGCCTGAAATCACAAGTCTCCGCATTCAACCTGTGACTCTCTCCAGAGCCAGCACGGAGGCATCCTAACCACCAAGTTAGAAGATGGGCCATGGAGTCAATGCAACTGAGGCCCAATGCCTGTGCCCCTGCCCTCCTGTTTGCACAGCTGTCAATTTCCAGGAAGCAAATGGAAGGTTCCCTGCCTGCCCACCCCACTAACCATTTTTTGATGGAGTCAGAGATGTTTTTCACCATTTGCGCCTTGTCAAGAACCTCAGCATGAAGCACATCCCAACGATTGCAAGCCCGAAAACCTTCACCTTCCCTAAATGTCTGCAGAGTGGCTACCGGTGCAGTCAAAGACACTAGGCAGGATGCCCCTAAAGGGAGGACGAAATATCAGAAATGACGTGCATAGTTCCCCTCAAAAGACTGGACAACTGTGGACATAAGAACGTAAGAGACGCCAATGTTGGATCAGGCCAAAGGCCCATCCAGTCCAACACCCTGTGTCACACAGTGGCCAGAAATACCAGTGCCATCAGGAGGTCCAGCAGTGGGGCCAGGACATTAGAAGCCCTCCCACTGTTGACCCTCCCCCCAAGCACCAAGAAGACAGAGCATCCCTTGCCCCAGAGCCCCTATGTATACCTTGTGGCTAATAGCCACTGATGGACCTCTGCTCCATATGCTTATCTAATTCCCTTTTGCAGCCGTCCATGCTTGTAGCCGCCACCACTTCCTGTGGCAGTGAATTCCATGTGTTAATCACTCTTTGGGAGAAGAAGTACTTTCTTTTATCCGTTCTAACCCGACTGCTCAGCAATTGATGGACTAGGAGTTCTTATATTGTGAGAAATGTACAACAGGGTACAACAAGGGCAAGAGTGCCCTATTCAGTGTGGTCTGAGCAGGGTCCATGTACTAGGTGAATGACCCTCTTTCCTGTCTGCGGTGCCTCCCCCATGGTTAAAGTAAACCGAACAAAACATCTCTATTAGAGATGCTTAGCGTCCCACCCCTACTGACAGAGACTGTTCGGGAATAGCACTGGCAGTGTTCAGTTCATTTTGATTTATTGCATATGGCCAATGGCCGTTACAAGTACAGTACAGTACGAAAGAGTTATAAAATGCAGAATAGGATCTGCGTTAAAACACAGAGAGTAAAAGAATATATGTCTGACCTAAAACTGACATAAAATAATACAAAATAAAAATTAGAACATACAGAATAAAAACAGGGTTTGGGGTAAGGTTACTAAAGGGATCTCAAATACTTTGACATAGCCCTGGCTATTTAGCTGGAGAGGGTTTAGTCACCTTGAGGTGGATTTTCTTTGTCGCTAGGGCAAAGAGTGCAACCTTGTATGAATACTCTGGCTCCACCTCTGAAAGTAAAGTTAAAACTTTTCCAGATGTGGAGCAAGGGCCCAATTTATCTAAGACTGTGCCAAGGAACTTCTTTCTTGGGAGTGAATAAAGTGGGCAGTCCAGGAGGTAATGACAGAGATCTTCAGAGACTGAGCCACTGCATATACAAAGGCGCTCAGTGGCTGGTGTTTTGGTATATCGGCCTTCAAGCACTGCTGTCTGCATAGTTTGGAAGCGAAGGGATGTAAAGGCTGAACACAAGTTAATGAAGGAGATTTTAGTCAGATAATGTGCCCTTCGATGATCTACTTTAATTAGTTTATACCAAGGAGATGTTTTATTTCTTAGTATAACTTCTCTATCTAGACAGCATCATCTGTGTATATCTGCACCTTGCCATCAAAATCGGCCTGAAAGGATCCACAGACAACGTCCGGCAGATTATACGTCTGGAGGACCGTATTATACTGAAGCACAGGCATCTGCCTGAACAATAAATGACCTAGTGTAGTCAGGCGGATGTATGACACAAGCAGTGTTCCCTCTAAGCTGAGTTAGTGTGAGCCAGCTCACAGATTTTTTAGCCTCCGGCTCACACGTTTTTGTCTCGGCTCAGGAAGGAATGGCTCCAGAGCAAACTAATTCATGCAGTAGCCAGATTGCTAGCTCACAACTTGAATGCCACCAGCACACAAAGTAGAATTTCTGCTCACAAGACTCCACATCTTAGAGGGAACATTGGACACAAGTATTACATAGCTTCTCCTTTCGCCTTTCAAATGCCTGCTTTCACTCATTTGGCCTTCTAACATGTACAGACAGCTTTTTCAAGCAGAAATCAGTTACAGGTGTGGCTGTCCAGCTAAAATTTGGAATGATCCTTCTATAGTAATTGTAAACCCCTTAAAGAAAACCCTGCACTTGCTTTTTAAATAGAGGGACAGGCCATTCTGTGATGGCTGCTGTCTTCATTGGATGAGGCTTGATAGCTCCGCTCCCTAGCTGATGTCCCAGTTAAGTAATGATAAGATTTACAAACTGTTGTTTCTGTGCCTTGAGGGTCAAGACAGTATTCCTGAACTTTTGCAGCACCCTACTTAGATGTCAGAAAGGTATTCTTCCCAAGTATTGCTACCAATTATAACATCATCTTGGTCAGGGCTTTTTTTGTAGAAAAAGCCCCGCAGGAACTCATTAGCATAATAGGCCACACCTAACATCTGAAACTCATTAGCATATTAGGCCACACCCCCATGTTACCAGAAGTGTGGTCATCCAGCCACACCCACCTTTTGCTTCTTATTCTGTTTACCTTGTTTGTTGTCAAAACCCAGGGCTTTTTTTGTAGCAGGAACTCCTTTGCATGTTAGGCCACACATCCCTAATGTAGCCAATCCTAATGATTTCTGCTGTTGCGTGTGGCCTATTATGCTAATGAGTTCCTGCTGGGCGTGGCCAACTTGGGAGCCAGCCGGAACTCCGTTCCTGTGCGTTCCTGCCCAAAAATAGCCCTGATCTTGGTAAGTACCTGAGAACTTGTTAGCTGGATTGCCTCAAATATTATATTAATATGCGGAATGATGGTCTTTATCTGAGGCAATAGGCACTTACGGGAGCAAACACCTATGCATACAGGGATCCCGCTTCTTCCAGACGCACCAGAAATAGACTCATAGGCTGTATTCAGTATAAAATGGTTTCATTTACTGAAGGTATCTCACAAGTATACAATAACTCAAACACACTCACAATTGTACAGATGTAGGGCAATTAGAGAGAAGAGGATAGCACATTTGCATTAGCAGGATATTTCGTTGAGGGGTAATACTTTACCTGTCCTCGGCGGGATGGAGCAACCCTTAGGAAAAACAAGGGAGACTATGGGGAAATGGGGTCATGTCAGGAGCCAGCAGCGACACGTGGAGAGTCTGGCTGCGCAAACCAAGAGTCGTAAGTTTAGGGTAAGTTTAAGGGGGGGTCAAGAGAGAGCAAGATGATGCTGGGTGCCCTCTTTTATAAGGGGGCTTGAGGAGTGGGATATGCTTGGCCACCTCCTTTGGCACACCTCCTGCTGGTCCGTCCCCAAAAGCATGCTGATTGGCACTGGGTTCAAGGGGAAGGATCTAAGGGGGTGGACAATGTTGAGATCTAGTAAAAACTGGTCTGGGCAGTGGCACCTGAAGGGATTATGACTCACGCGGCCAGAGCCATTGTTCTTGATGTTTCCTGATTGTTTTATGGCTGTAGCTTCAGCTAGGTGAGAGGCTAGGTGAGGGAAGAGAATGTTGCCTGCATGCAAGGAAGAGAACTCTTCATGGAGTTTGAGTTCTTGGTCTTTGGTCTTCTGTCCTGGCATGGCAACTGCCTGGATTTCAGTGCTACATGTGGCTAGGGAACTGGTCCATCTTACTGCAGGTAAGAGGGTAGGTAACATACAGGAACCATGGGCACATCATCTCACAGGAAGGCTTCCTTCTTTTGGATATGTGTCGATAACTGGCATCACTTGGAGTCACCTTACAGTTCATAAGAACATAAGAGACACCAATGTTGGATCAGGCCAAAGGCCCATCCAGTCCAACACTCTGTGTCACGCAGTGGCCAGAAATACCAGTGCCATCAGGAGGTCCCCCACTGGGGCCAGGACATTAGAAGCCCTCCCACTGTTGACCTCCCCCCAACCACCAAGAAGACAGAGCATCACTTGCCCCAGAGCCCCTATCTATACCTTGTGGCTGATAGCCACTGATGGACCTCTTCTCCATATGCTTATCTAATTCCCTTTTGAAGCCATCCATGCTTGTCGCTGCCACCAATTCCTGGGGCAGTGAATTCCATGTGTTAATCACTCTTTGGGTGAAGAGGTACTTCTTTTTGTCCGTTCTAACCCAACCGCTCAGCAATTTCATGGAGTGCCCGCGAGTTCTTGTATTGTGAGAAAGCACACAACTGGCAAAGTTCAGGTTTTTATCACTTATGAGTTCATAAGAGCACAATAGGTGCCTTGCAGAGCAACAAACTCCAGGCAAAAAAGAAGATGAAGAAGAGGAGGAGGAGATTGGATATATACAGCAGAGCAAACTAGAGAGAGAGAACAGAGCACCTCACCAGCACACACCCCAGGAACCAGAAGGAAATCCTCAATTACACTATCTGTCTGTCCGCCCGTCCATATATGGTTAGCCAAATTGCCTTATCTCTGTAAGAAAATGGTGGGATTTGAATATTAAATGGCAATGGCTTTAATTAAGGGAACAATAACCTGTGTATACTAGATTGCAAATCATTTAGTCACCCAGAAATGGACACAGAGGCTCGATCTTAAAAGTGATTTCTTGTACTAAATAATTGACTCACATACAATATAAAATAAAACAACCACACACTCAAATGATACAGAACTATGAAGTGATGGTGCTCAAGGGCTGTTGGAGAAACACTGGGCCTGGCCTCCTCCCTTTCCTCGATGCCTGGACTGGATGCCAGTAAATTGCTTGCAGCTGGAGGACAAGGAAGATCGGCTACATCCGGCATGTTGCCAAAAGCTTGCATCTCCTGTCTTTGAGGACTGATGGGCTCTGTCTCAGCTGGGTGTTCCTCTTTTCAGAGGAGGTTTTGTTATCAGGCTGGTCGTTCACCCGGTCAGCCTGGCTACTAAAGAGACATATGACACAGCCCATTAAATGGAACAATAGGCTTAAGACTAAATTACAGATGCCATCCGGAGATTGTGTAACTAGGATTAATTGTTTTGTCAATTTTAAATTGTATTTGTAACATGCTGTAAATTGCCCAGAGCCCTGTGTACTCAGGGATGGGGCGGTTCAGAAATGCAGTAAATAGTAACAGTAGTAGTAGTAGTGATGATGATGATGATGATGATGATGGTGGTGGTGGTGGTGGTGGTGGTGGTATAGTGGCTATGTGCGCAGACTGTAATCTATGAGAATCGGGTTTGATTCCCCACTCCTCCACTTGCAGCTGCTGGATGACCTTGGGCAAACCATAGCTCTGTCAGAGGTGCTCTCTCAAGGACAGTTCTGGAAAAAGCTCTCTCAGCCCCACCTACCCCACAGGGTATCTGCTGTAGGGAGGGGAAGGGAAAGGAGTTGGTAAGCCGCTCTGAGACTCCAAGTGAAGGGTGGGGTATAAATCAATTGTCTTTAATACTGGAAGTAGTAGTAGTAGTAGTGGTGGTGGTGGTGGTGGTGGTGGTGGTAGTAGTAGTAGTACTAGTAGTAATGGTAGTAGTAGTGGTAGTAGTAGTAGTAAATATTTGGCATAAATGTGACATTATGGCAGAAGCATTCCACCATGCCCAGAGTGGCAGGAAACTTATAGAGCAACTCTCTCATAGCCTAACCTGCCTCACAGGGTTATTATAAGGGGGGAACCCCCCAGAGAATAATAATATGCTCTTCCCCTGAGCTCAGTTGAGGAAAGCTGTGAAAAAAAATGCAAGATACATAAATATAGGTAGTGCCAACCATTCTGTGGGAAGGAGTATTGAGCTGACATTCTTGCTGTAGTCCATCTACCGTACGTTAAAAAGCAAACATTGCAACAGCTTTCTGAAGGATGCCACCATGGTGAGCCCCAGAGTTTAATTTGGTGGAAGAGGTAAGGAGGCCAAAGATTATAAGCAGTGGGTTTAAAGGTGATGTTGGATGGGAACCTAGGAATAGAGATGAGATTTTGTGAGTCACTGCTCGCTTCATCAGACTCACGAAAGTTCATACCCTGCCACAAGTTATGTTAGTCTTTAGTAGAGATGTGAAGGCCTGGGAAAAAACCGAAAAAATTCAGAAAAAACGGGGGGTTTCCATTTTTTTCCTGAAGCCTTTTTTTGGTTTTTTCCCCGAAAAATTGGAAAAAGAAAAAAAAGAAAAGAAAAGAAATTGATTATGGACCGTTTTATTTTAACATGATGAATAAAATATTTTAAGACAAGGGGTTCAAATATTTTCCAAATCATTTCTAATATATATATCAGATTGATCTAATTGATCTAATTTCTGTGCACTGAGGACAAGCAAGTCCTAGGTTACAAACTGAACTCTCCAATGAAAGAACAAAATGCATTTCTTCCTTTAGGAAGTGCTATTGTCAGAAGACAATAAAAAGGTTTCAGTTTTGTTTTTGCATGTGGGTGGGTATTCTGTTTGTAATAATTGTTTGGATACACTATATTTTTAATATGGTAGTTGTGATAATTTCATGCCAAGTAAAAATGTCCATAGTCATATTCCTGAAGTGACAGAATGACTTTCAATCTAGAAAAGACAAAATAAATGCTAATTAGCATTTTTTTTCAATTTTTCCAGAAAAAAATGGGGGGGGGGGAACGGGTTTTTTCCCGAGCTTCAAAATTTCCGGAAATTTTACATCTCTAGTCTTTAGTTTAGTGATGTTAGTAAGACTCTTGCTCTTTTTGACTGCTACAGATAGACTAACACAGTGACCCATCTTGAACACAAGACTGGCCAGCTCACATTCCTATCAGCTATTCAATAACAGCCCAGACACTGTTGTTAAAAGTTGTGTCATTTTGCCAACTGTTTCCCGACACAAATGGAATTGCACCAGGAAGGAGTGTGCAAAGCAAATGCCAAGTCCAATGATCATTTAGACATGCCCGTAAATGTTTTTCTAGATCTGGGAAGAATTTGATCATAACCCATGCATCTGTTGAAACCCAGCTCACACGAGGAGTATAAATTGCGTCGCTAGAGCCTTCTGATCATTGGGTCCACCTGGTCTTCTTCTAGCAATCAGTGGGTGAAGTGGGTAAGTTTCTTCTTTAGGAATCATCTCATTCTCAGGAGCGTATAGATACCCTTCTCAGATCTGCGTGAGTATGAAAAGCCATGCATGTTGTGCTTCAGGTGGGCAGCTGTGTTTACTCTACAGTAGACAAACAAAATTCAAGTCTTTTTTTTTCTGCCTCAAAGCTGGCTTTGTCTCCCTGAAAAATATTTACTGCTTTATATCAAATATAATATATATAAAAGGAATCCTATTTTTTTAAGGAAGGAAGGTTGGGATATGTCAAGAGAAACTTTAGAAATGCATTGAATTTATCCAAATGTTTAAAAAATTCTACACTAAGTAATTCCTGGGTGAGGGGGGCTGAATTCGGGACACTCTCCCAGCTGGGGAAAGGTGACCCAAAATCCCACTCGGGTGGACTGTGGGCCTTAATGAAGAACCCAGCAGCTGAGCCCCTCTGCCCTGGCTGGAGGAGGAAGAGGAGGAGGAGAGGAGGAGATTGGATTTATACCCTGCCCTTCACTACCCAAAGGAGTCTCAGAGCGGCTTACAAACTCCTTTTCCTTCCCCTCCCCACAACAGACACCCTGTGAGGTGGGTGGGGCTGAGGAGAGCTCTGACACAAACTGCTCTTTCAGGAACAGCTGTGCCAGAGCTTGTGACTGACCCAAGGTCACATCAGCAGGTGCAAGTGGAGGAGTGGGGAATCAAACCTGGTTCTCCCAGATTAGAGTCCATGCACTTAACCACTACACCAAACTGGCTCAGAAGGGCAGGTGGTGGCTCAGAGTCATGAGACCACCAGATACCCACCACAACTGCAGTGTTCACAGTGAGGGACTGAATGACTTACAGTTCCCTTCCCTCTCTTTTCCCTTCCCTTACTTATTGCCCCCTTTCTCTGTCTCACTGCTTGATTCCAAATAAACAGAGCTGTGTGTGAGCTCTCTTACTATTGATATTTGGAGAGCCACTATTGGCGTTTCCAGAATATTATTTTTTTAAGGAAGGAAAGCTGGGGTATGCCAATAGAAACTTTAGAAATCCACTGAATTTAGCCCAAGTGCTAAAAAAATTCTACACGAAGTAATTCCTGTGTCCATGTCTGTGTATTGGGGGGGGGGGCTGAATTTCAGTAGGATGGGGAGCTGAGCAGTTGGGTCAACAGAGAAAAGGTGGATCTCGTGGAAGGATCTTGATTGGGATATCATCAAAGGGACCTGATGTTCTGAGAGGCACTTCCGGGGTTAAAGGATAACAAGGGAGGAAGGCCAGAGTCCTCTGGACCTTACAGGACGAACAATCTTCACAAAGGGATGACGGCCATGGGTGGGGATGTATCCAACAGTGAGAGGAGGAGGACAAAGGGAATGGGAGATTTGGGGAGGAGCTATTGAGTTTGTGATAGACCCACGCATGAATAGAAAGGTGCAAAACATAGGATATAATCTGTGCTCTACAATAAACAACCAGAAGGTTTAAACAACTGCATCAAAATGTAATGAGGATATAATAAAGAGGACATACTCCAACGTAGAACAAATATAATTAACTTAAAAGTAACAAGGTGTGTTTCACCAACCATGACATAGATATATTTGAACCTTATCAACTCATACACCAGAAACTCCAGTAATATGGAACACAATTTCCCAGTTTTAATAATTGCACAGGAGTTCAAGGATTCATTAGCGCCTGGTGGATGAGCTAATGTGGGTTCCTCCAGTATTCTTCTTCACATGTAAGCGGGCTGATGACAAGCTATGTTTCGCCAAACACTTCTTCGCCAAGATGGAACTCAAAGTCTTTTGCTCCAAAGGGAAAATTTTCACTGACATATACTTTCCTTGCACAAAGCTGCTGCCAACCTCAAATCAAAGTGCCTTTTTGAGACTGGCAGTAACATTGCACAAGGAAAGAAGAAGAAGAAGAAGAAGAAGAAGAAGAAGAAGAAGAAGAAGAAGAAGAAGAAGAAGAAGAAGAAGAAGAAGAAGAAGAAGAAGAAGAAGAAG
>NW_015172158.1:20634-20952 GCF_001447785.1 Gekko japonicus | reverse complement strand
AAGGACAGCTGTGCCAGAGCTTGTGACTGACCCAAGGTCACATCAGCAGGTGCAAGTGGAGGAGGTGGGGAATCAAACCTGGTTCTCCCAGATTAGAGTCCGCGCACTTAACCACTACACCAAAATGTCGGTGAATTTTTCCCCCCTTGGAGCAGACGCTGCCAACCTCTCAGCTCTCCACTGCGGACCTTTAGGAACCCTTCCTAGTTGGGCTCTTGGGGGCTGAGGTGCTGGGTGGTTCCTCCTTCTCCTCCTCCTCCTCCTCCTCCTCTTCCCCCCAACTTCCTCTACCCCCTGTTCCCTCCGGCCCTGCACGGT
>NW_015172158.1:15495-20593 GCF_001447785.1 Gekko japonicus | reverse complement strand
TCCTCCTCCTCCTCCTCCTCCTCCTCCTCTTCCTCCTCTTCCCCCCAACTTCCTCCACCCCCTGTTCCCTCTGGCCATGTTGGATTGCCTACAGTATCTGCACTTCTTTGCAGAGGCCCTGCCTCCATTGCCGGAGCTCTGTGTTATAGGGAATGTTGCTGCCCATTATACAGGGGTCACCAATGCAGGTCATGCTGTACTCCTTCTCCTTGCGGAGGGGATACAACTGAGTGGCCATGCCAGCCCTGATGCCGGGGAGCAGAGCTGTCCCCTGCTCTAGTATGGAGGTCAGTGACCAGTCCAGCCCATGGATCAGGGGGATGGCTTGCCCCAGACTGGTCGTATGGGAGCAACGGACATCAGTGGTGTCCTGGAATGGCTTCAGGAAATGCACCATTTGGGTCAGGGTCAGCCAGTCTTCTCCCCCATACAGGATGGGCATGGAGGAGATGATGTCCTGCACTGTGGTCGTGTTCCAGGTTGACTTGACTCTGCTCCCCAGCCCGAGAACATCCCTCACCATCAGTGCAACGTGTGCACCAGGCAGATGATGCCCTTGAGGTCTGCAGCCTTCACCACAGCCAGCCTGTTGGCGTTGGCATCCGTGACAGTGTAGCCACAGATGATGGCACCCACGGCCACCCTCTTCTTCAGGTTACCTTAGATGGTGGGGGCGATGTTCTTCACTGTGTGCTCTGCATCCATTCCCTGCACATGGAGCAGAGCAACTTTTTATCCCAGTGGCAGGGAGAGGTAGTCATGCTGCTGGCTGCTCCAGAGGTCTTCCAAGAAGGGCACAGTCTGCCCTCAGTGGGAAGGTAACATTGTTCCGTGCACCTCGGCGTTTAGTCATGCCGGCCACATGACCACAAAAAAAGTCTTCGGACAGCGCTGGCTCTTCGGCTTTGAAACGGAGATCAGCACCGCAACCCTAGATTCGGACTCGACTGGCATTCGAGCAAGGGAACCTTTACCTTTAACTACATCTAGGGAGAAAGGAAAGAAAACCACAACTAAAACCCCAAGTATAGGAGATCATAATAACAGCTTATATAAGTGTTAATCTTAAATTGCTAGTATTACTTTGAACATATGCTATTTTTTTATCTTTTTATCCATTTAAGAGAACCCCCAGAGCATCCCACAATAAAACTAAAGTTTAAAGGCACAATTCAGAGTCCTTCAGCCTTCATTTTGTCTTATCTTTTCTAATCCTCAATTTATATGTACGCTTGGGGGCAGCTGCCCACTTATCAGAAAGAGAGTCCTCATCGGAAGACACCGAGTCCAATTCGCCACTGGATTTGCTGTCCTCTTCTTCCTTCTTGACCTCGGCTGGCTCTCCCAGCTGCACTCTCAGGAACTCACGTCCTTTGGAAACAGAGTCAATCTTTTCTTTTTTAACTTGTAGTTTGAAAATGACTCCTTCTGGAATTAACCACCTGTAGACAATGCTGTTTGCTTGAAGAAAAAGGATTAAATCTTTATATTTCTTTCTTTTTTGTCCTATTTCAAATGGAATGTCTTTTAGAATCCTGATGGTGTTGTCCCTGATCTTCAAGGGTGTTCCTTTGGTTGCTTTCAGGATAGAATTCCTCAGATTTTGCTTTGAGAATCTAGCCACTATTTCCCCAGGCAGATTATTCTTTTCGATGTACACGGAATTTTGCTTGCAAGATTCCCCACTTTCAAATCTGTAACTGGGGCTAATGCTACACTCAGGAGTTGCTTTAGATTCTCACCTTTTAATTCTGGGACCCTTGAAACCGTAGGACCAAATTTGCTTTTTCCATTTGCAGCTGTAAAAGTTGTGATTCTCCCGAGTCTTGTTTCTTTTCCAGCTTTTGCACCTTTTTCTTGACTTTTTTGGTGTTGGCGTCCATTTCCTTCACCTTCTCAGACGTTTGCTCAGTTATTTTTAAAGTCTCAGTCAGTTGGAGCTGCTGAGTTGCAAGATTCTGGTTTAGATTTGTCAGCTGTTGTACTGTGTTAGTCAGCTGGTCGAGCAGAGGGTGCAAGGACTCTGCCAACATTTTGGAGAGCTTGGCGGTCTCTTCCGGTCGAGATCTCAAGATTCTGGCTGGTTTCACTTTTACTAGTTTGTCTTTCTCTGCCCTTTTCCCCACCATCTTTATGGATTGTTTACTTTTATGAAAACTTGCTAAAGTCTCTGAAATACCCCACATGCTTATCTGCACTCTGGTAAGTCTCTCAAAAGAGATTTCCATGTTTTTTCTTCCGCTCCCCCCTTAGTATTTCTTTGTTTAGTTCATGCGTATGGAAGGGGCGCCTCCCCTGCTCACTTTTTTCGCCATTCCCAGGGGATAGCTTTCTTTTTAAATTCTCGTTCACTTTAATTCATTCATTGTTTTATAATCCTCCTCTATCTTTTGATCTGGTGAGCAATAACAGACTCCTAGTGTTAAGTTTCCTTTTGGGCTCACTATTTCAACCCATAGTATTTCCAGAACCGAATCCAATTCTCTTAGCCTCTCAATCTTACTGGACTGTATACCCACTCTGACATACAGAGCCACACCACCTCCAACCCTTCCCCCCCTATCCTTCCGATATAATGTATAACCAGGAATCACTGTATCCCATTGATTTTCCTCATCCAACCAAGTTTCTGAAATACCCACAATGTCTCCCCCCCCTCCACCAACACCAAGCATTCCAACTCTTCGATTTTACCTTGGACACTTCTGGCATTTGTACATAAACACCTATAATTTCCCATACATATTAAGCCCTCAAACTTCCTTTTGCTGCCTCGAGACCTTGCCAGGCAGTCCATATCATTAGCCACAGTCTCAGTGGACAATTCCAATCCACCTTCCTATAGAAAAACAACAGCTACCCCTTCATCTCTCTGAGATGAGCCATACCGAACCAAAGACTTTTCATCTCCTGTCAGCTTTCCCCCAATATTCAGTTTAAAAACTGCTCTGCCACTTTTTTAAGCACCAGCAGCTTGGTTCCTTCTTGGGACAAGTGAAGACTGTCTCTTTTGTAAAGCTCCCTCTTGTTCCAAAAAGTATTGCAGTGCCTAACAAACTTGAACTCTTCAGTTTCCTGCCTAGAAGCCTAAATTTCTCCTCCAGGACCTCGCAACTGCATTTCCCCACATTTTCCCACATCGTTGGTGCCAACATGTACCACGACCACTGGCTCCTCCCCAGCACTATCTATCAGCCTATCTAGAAGACGTGTAATGTCCACTACCTTCGCACCAGGCAGGCAAGTCACCATACAGTCAGTATGCAGGTTCACCACCAAGCTACCTGCCTAAGGATCGAATCACCAACTACCAAGAGCCCCCCTCCCTCCATGCACTTAGGCTTAACAAGTTTTAGACTTATTGTCCACATTTAAAACTTGTTAAGCCTAAGTGCTGTTGAAGCTGTTGCTGGATAAGATCGATATCACTGCTAAGCATAATAAGACAACCAGAGAACTGAATTTTGGTTGAAAAAGTGTTGTCTCGAAACGAACAACCACTCGAGATGTTCGTAAAATCGCTCATCTTCAGTACATGACGTCCTGTGTTCTGAAAAACATAGAAATTATAAACATCACAAAGTGTCATCTTTAAACAAGTTGTTTACCGGTAGTCTGCCACCAGGATCTCTCTTTAACCAGTCCCGCACCAAAGCTCAGGAGCAGAGATCCCAAACTCCTTCTTGCTTTATAGGACTGACCCACTTTACCAGCTCTGCACCAGGGCTGCAAACAATTAAGTACCACAGTGGTAGCCTCCTTAGGCAAACGGCTTTAGACACAAGATTCAGTCTTAGAAATCAGGTTGCAAAAGAGGAAACAGGTCCAGATAATATTGATTATATATTATCTTTATTCAGTGCACAAGCATGTGTATAATATGAGACTCACAAAAGATAAGAAACCAAAAGTATCTATAGCTTGTTCAGCTCTAGCTATATAATAGAGGTAGGTCATAGTTACCGGGCTGGTGTGCAAATAGTCCAAGGTCTCACCAGGGAATCTTGAAGAGACACCCCATGGTTTTGTGGGCAGCTAGTCTAGCTTGGCTGCCTAACAGTCTCACTCCATGTTAACAGCAAACAGTCAGTCCAAAAGAACTCTTTGTTTTCCAGAGAGAAACTTACTTAACTCTCCTTAATCCCCTGTTTCCCATATGGATCATTGCTGCTATACCCCCCCTGTCACCACCAGGTATGGCCATTTACCCAATAGTGAGAGAGTGGGAAGGCATTCCAATCTCTGGTTACCATGCGTTGTTGTCAGGTTCCCTTCACGCGACAGTTGTTAGGCAAGGTATGTTTTGATTGGCTCGGAGTTGGGCATCCCACTCCAGCCTCTTCCATTGACCATGCGTCATGTCAGGGAATGCTTTTGATGTGCTAATGTACTGGGTGTAGCTCGTCCCATGCTTGGGAAGGCGCTGGCAAGTCGCTCTCTCCTGGCAGAGGTGTCAAAGTGTCTTGTATATGGAGATGCGGCCTGGTCATCTGGCAAGCCATTTGCACAGGGGACAGGAATCACATGGTAGTGTTACCAGCTAGGGCCATCTGGCCCAAGCAGGGAGGATTTTAGAAAAGCCTTTTTTCTATACATCTCCAAACAATGCAGGACAATGCAGCAAAATGATGCCTTTGAATTTTGCATACTCTCCATAAAGATCGAGCCCCTAAAAAACAATATTGTGCTCACAGCTAGAAACTGGACTGGGGAGTGCAGGACTCTTGTGTGTGTGTATGTTCTCTTGGATGAGTCCCACAGACAGAACAACACAGTGTGCCACATTTTGTTGATGGTCCTGAACATTCTCTTAAGAGCAGTATGAATAACTGTACCTTCTCCCACTGCAGACACATGCACATATACTTATACCCAAACAGCCATATAAACATTGTACTGGGTGTTCTTTTTCTAGATTGGAAGCCAACTCAAGATGCCCGTGTCTTCATTCGAAGTGGCCTTGCAAACTATTGCCTCTATTGTCAGTGACTATCTGGAGTACGAGAACGGTGTTCCCATGATCACTAAGGATGGGATGGATCGGCTGGTGAATGAGCAGTTCCAAAACAGCAAGAAGGTGAGGAGGGGCAAATTGGCT
>NW_015172158.1:0-13895 GCF_001447785.1 Gekko japonicus | reverse complement strand
ATGTACCATTTTGCCTTGAGAATTGTACCTGTTCATGTATTTTACCTGTTCTGTAGACTCTATGTTGGAAGGAGACAGAGGCTGATAGGGAGGTGATGCGTGACGGATATCACAGATTTCCTACTGACTGCAGAAGAACTGATCTCTTCATCCCCTGCACAATTATCTCAGTTTTTGGATCAATATAGCCACTGTGAGGGAGGGAAAGCAATATGGTACAGCCTAATCCTGGCAGGTCTTGGAAGCTAAGCAGGGTTGGTACTTGGAAAGGAGACTACCAAGGAATACCTTGCAGAGGAAGACAATGGCAAACCACCTCTGCTTCTCACTTGTCTTGAAGGCCCTTCAACACTTTGTTAGCCAAATTGCCTCAAATTATTAATGATCTTTGGGGAATTATGATTGTACATGAGGCTATAGGCAAATAAGGGAGCAAGCACCTATGTATACAGGGGTCTTGCTTCTTCCCGTTCCACCAGAAATAGACTCGAAGGCTGACTTCAGAATAAAATGTTTTCGTTTACTGAAGATATCTCACAAGCATACGATAATTCAAACACAGGTACACAGATGTAGGAAAATTAGATAGAAGAGAATAGTCACATTCACATTAGCAGGATATTTAGTTGAGGGGTAATACTTTACCTGTCCTCGGCGGGATGAAGCGATCCTTAGGAAAAATGAGAGAGACTATGGGATATTGGGTCGTGTCCTGAACCAGAGGAAACATGTGGAGACTCTGGCTGCTCAAACCAAGAGTCGTGGAGGTAGGATGGGTGTAGGTAGAGGTCAGGAGAGAGAGAGAGAGCACATGGCTGGGTGCCCCATTTTTATGAGGTGGCCTGAGAGTGGGCTTAGGCTGGCCACCTCCCCTGGCACACCTCCTGCTGGTCCATCCCCAAAACATGCTTATTGGACCTGGGTTCAGGGGGAAGGGTCTAAGGGAGCGGACAATGTTGAGATCTAGTAATTCTGGGCAGGGGATGATGACTCATGCGACCAGAGTAATTGTCATGGACATTCCTCTATTATTTCATGGCTGTAGCTTCACCTAGGTGAGGCTGGATGGGGGAAGGGAATGTTGCCTGTGCGAGCAAGGAAGAAGCTTCCTCATGGCGTTTGGATCTCATGTTTCTGGTCTCCTACCTTTGTATGGCATCTGTCTGGCTTTTGGTGCTTCATGTGGCTAGGGAGCTGGTCCATCTTACAGCAAGTAAGAGGGCAGGTAGCTTCAGGAACCGTAGGCACATCATCTCAATGGAAGGCTTCCTTCTCCTGGGTGTGTGTCTATAACTAGCATCACTTTTGGGACACCACACAGTTCAGTCCCTTTTTGCACACTACTTGCACAGTCCAGTTTTATCACTTATGAACTATCTGCCCACTGGACAGAAGTCTTGGATGTGTGTTCAGTGCAAGGAGCTCCTGGTTCTCAGGGGACAAGTTTGCTCCCTTGAGGCCAAGGTGGCTGACCTGGAGAAGCAGAGACAGTCAGTTAGGCACATGGAGAAAACTTTCGGGGACTTGATAGATATGTCACACTCTGGAAAAAGCCTGCATGGTTAACAAACAAAGTAATGGAAGCTGTAAAAGGTAAAAAGGATTCCTTTAAGCGGTGGAAAGCTAGTCTCAGTGAGGCTGATAAAAGAGAACACAGGCTGTTGCAAATAAAATGCAAGTCTGTGATCAGGCAGGCAAAAAAAAAAGTTATCTGAGGAGCATATAGAAAAAAGCATAAAGACCAACAATAAAACTTTCTTCAAATACATTAGAAGCAGGAAAACCAGTCAGGGAGGCAGTGGGGCCCTTGGATGACCAAGGGGGAAAAGGAGTAGTGAAGGATGATTGGGAAATGGCTGAGAAACAAAATGCATTTTTACCTCTGTCTTCACTGTAGAAGATGAGAACTGCTTGCCCACTCCAGAACCACTGTTTTCAGGAGGGGTGTTGAAAGACTTGAGTCAGATTGAGGTAACAAGAGAGGAGGTCCTACGACTGATAGACAACTTAAAAACTGATAAATCACCAGGCCTGGATGGCATACATCCGTGAGTTCTGAAAGAACTCAGATGTGAACTTGTGGATCTCCTGACAAAAATATGTAATCTTTCACTAAAATCTGCCTGCATTCCTGAGGACTGGAATGTAGCTAATGTCACTCCCATCTCTAAAAAGGGTTCCAGAGAAGATTTGGGAAATTACAGGCTAGTTAGTCTGACGTGGATACCGGGTAAATTGGTGGAAACTGTTATTAAGGAAAGAATTAGTAAGCATATTGATGAACAAAAACTATTGAGGCAGACTCAACATGGGTTCTGTAATAGAAGATCTTGTCTCACTAACCTGTTAATGTTTTTTGAGGGGGTGAACAAACATGTGGACAAGGGGAACCCATAGATGTTGTTTACGTTGACTTCCAAAAAGCTTTTGATAAAGTTCCTCATCAAAGGCTCCTAATTTAGCGCAAATATCATGGAATAAAAGGACAAGTCCTTTTGTGAATCGAAAACTGGCTAATAAATAGGAAACAGAGAGTGAGTATAAATGTGAATATTGTGTGTTATTGTGTCAGTAAAATATCATTTTTATTAAGGAAGCCTGCCTCAGTCTCTCATTGGGAACCTCGGAAGCAGTGCCAGCCTCCGTAAAAACAGACGGAAGAACCACATGAACAAACATGTGGACAAGGGGGATCCAATAGATATTGTTTACCTTGACTTCCAGAAAGCTTTTGATAAAGTTCCTCATCAAAGGCTCCCAAGTAAGCGCAAAAATCATGGAATAAAAGGACAAGTCCTTTTGTGAATCAAAAACTGGCTAATAAATAGGAAACAGAGAGTGAGTATAAATGGGCAATTTTCTCAGTGGAGGGTGGTAAGCAGTGGGGAACCGGGGAGATCAGAACTCAATCTGATGCTTTTTAAGTTGTTCATTAATGATTTGGAGTTGGGAGTAAGCAGTGAAGTGGCTAAATTTGCAGATGACATGAAGTTGATCAGGGTGGTGAAAACCAGGGAGGATTGTGAGGCACTCCAAAGGGACCTGTCAAGGATGGGCGAGTGGGCGTCAACATGGCAAAATGGGGTTCAATGTGGCCAAGTGCAAGGTGATGCACATTGGAGCCAAAAATTCGAACTATAAATACACGTTGATGGGATCCGAACTGGCAGAGACTGACCAAGAGAGAGATCTTGGAGTCATAGTGGATAACTCACTGAAAATGTTGAGATAGTGTGTAACTGTAATAAAAAAAGGCCAACGCTAATCTGGGGATTATTAGGAATGGTGTTGAAAACAGATCAGCCAATTTCATAATGTCCCATGTAAATCAATGGTCCAACCTCATTTGGAATACTGTGTAAAGTTATGGTCACTACACCTTAAAAAGGATATTATAGCATTGGAAAAAGTGCAGAAAAGGGCAAGTAGAATGATAAAAGGATTGGAACACTTTCCCTATGAGGAAAGGTTAAAGCGCTTGGGGCTCTTTAGCTTGGAGAAACACCGTCTGAGGGGTGACATGATTGAGGTTTATAAGATTATGCATGTGATAGAGCAGGTAGAGAAAGAGGTACTTTTCTCCCTTTCTCACAATACAAGAACTCGGGGGCACTCCATGAAATTGCTGAGCGGTCGGGTTAGAAAAGATAAAAGGAAGTCCTTCACCCAAAGAGTGATTAACACATGGAATTCATTGCAACAGGAGGTGGCGGGGGCTACAAGCATGGATGGCTTCTAGAGGGAATTAGAGCAGAGGTCCATCAGTGGCTATTAGCCACAAGGTATAGATAGGAATTCTGAGGCGAGTGATGCTCTGTATTCTTGGTGTTTTTTTTTGGGGGGGGTCAATAGTGTGAGGGCTCCCAGTGTCCTGGCCCCATTGCTGGACCTCCTGATGGCACCTGGTATTTTTGGCCACTGTGTGACACAGAGTGGCGGACTGGATGGGCCATTGGCCTGATCCAACACTGGCTTCTCTTATGTTCTTATGTTCATTCCAAAGCCATGAGAGCTCACAGTTGTGATCAGACAGGAAAAAGTCCGTCCGTGGCCCATAGCAACCTGTTTACTACCAAATATTTCCTGGTGCCTGTTTACTCCACTTCTGCGGCAGAGCAACACAGGTTGCTGACAGCTATGGGATGGTTCCCAGATGTTCGTGTTTGAGCATGCCCTTTAAATCTGCCCAGCATTCATGCCTATGTCTAGGCTAATTGTGTGTTATGATCACAACCTTAAAATATACAATGGATAAAATTTGGACAATGGATGGATATCCTGAATTTTCTGTAGAAGCTAAAATGACTAAATGTATGGTATCATACCGAAGTGTCGCTCAACCCAACATCAGATGATTTGATTCAATAAAAGCAGTCACAGCGCTTCTGGAGGTCATTAATTCATAAGGTTTCAGTAGGTCAGAAGACAGTTGATGGCATTTCACACACACAGGTCGAGTTTAGACTGGCAGTTTCCCCCAATATAGGTACGTTTCAGAAACATTCCACAACCGGATTAAAGGGGCCGTTCACACAGGCACATCTGTCAGGTGTTCCCCACCCATCCTCAACCCGTCTTGTAATGCTTCACTCCCAAGTTTAAAAGATACCTGGTGAAAGTGGTAGCAAACCCAGGAAAGCGTGATTATCCCGTGCCAAAAAGCCATGGTTTTTCTTATGCATGAGTGCATATCTCCAGATTACCAAAAAGAAAGCCGCGCCTTACAGCCGCGCCTCTGGGCCAACAATGCAAATGCTCCCTTGCGCCTCCTCCCGGTATGCTCCCGCATGAGTCACTGCAGTGTGAACGGGAAAACCTGGAACAGTTTGTTCCGGCTCTTTTTTGCCATGACTCTCTCCCACTTCAAACTGCCAGTCTGAACTCAGCCACCCAAACAAATAGTGAACATTGCTTTTAGACTAGGAGTGTTTTAATCCACAGGGAATTACTTATTTCCATTTTGAAAGTGTGACTCAGCATCTACTGGAATTCTCTAATAATTCTTTAATGTTCACTATTCACCCACAGGAAGAAATCAGCCCAGGAGCTTATCAGATCAGTCTTCGAGTGGTAGGTAACATGAATGAACTTTATTTGAGTACAGAGGCACCTTTAAGACCAAGTGTATGCACACTTCTTCAAGTAGCTGTGGTGGCTCAAGTGGTTAAGACGCTGAACTGCAGGCTGTGGAAGGTTGGTAGTTCAGCAGTTCGAGACCCGGGTGCCGCATGACAGAGTGAGCTCCCGTCTCTAGTTCCAGTTCTTGCCAACCTAGCAGTTCGAAAGCAAGAAATTGCAAGTAGATAAATAGGTACCACTTCAGTGGGAAGGTAATAACATTCCGTGTGCCTTGGTGTTTAGACATACCAGCCACATGACCATGGAAACGTCTTCAGACAGTGCTGGCTCTTCGGCTTTGAAATGGAGATGAGCACCGCAACCCTAAAGTCGGAGTTGACTGGCTTTCGAGCAAGGGAACCTTTACCTTTACTTTTTACACTTCTTCAAAGCACTGTTGGTTCAGACCTGCAACCCATCTTGTCTTGCATCCAAATAATAAAGAAATGAATCCTCTCCAGTAGAGTCTCTGACCATACAGAAAGAATATATTGGCGGCGGGTGGTGGTGGTTAAAAGCTCCAAAAAATAGAGGAAGAGCCTGTAGCTTCACCAAAAGTATCCCCTGAATGGCTGTTGCTAAGCAACCACAGCATTCCATGACGGGTTGGAACAAATTAAAGGCAGAAAGAAAGGGCAGGGTCCTTTCCAGGCTGTTTTGGCCTTTAAGGCAGGACTGGGGGGGGAGGGGCTAGGCCTGGGGAAAACACAGCAAAGCAAGGGTGCTGTTTTTAATGCTCCATTTGTCTCTTCTCAAGCATGGATGAATGGAGTGTAAAAACAGTGTCTTAGTTAATTATCCTCAGCAATTGGGAATGGATGCATTTACACATCCATCTCCAATGTTGACAGTTTAATTTGCTTCACCGTGTTTCCCCCAGAATTAAATCCAATCAAAGGGTGACCATATCAACTTAGCTTTGTTATTCTTGTTAGGTCTTTGCATCTGTCAAAACACCTTCATTATGCTGAATGCTAATTTGTTCTTCAGCCTCTACCTTTATCTATGGACTGGTAACTTCTGTTTCAATGTATTTGAGGAAGTTTGTGTGTATAGCCAGTTTGGTGTTGTGGTTAAGTGCGCGGACTCTAAACTGGGAGAACCGGGTTTGATTTCCCACGCCTCCACTCGCACCTGGCTGGATGACCTTGGGCAAGCAGTTTCTGTCAGAGCTCTCTCAGCCCCACCTACCTCACAGGGTGTCTGTTGTGGGAAGGGGGAGGGAAAGGAGATCTTAAGCTGCTCTGAGACTCCTTTGGGTAGTGAAGGGTGGGGTGTAAATCCAATCTCTTCTCCTCTTCTTCTTTTACCTCACAGGGTGTCTGTTGTGGGGAGGGGAAGAGAAAGGAGTTTGTAAGCCGCTCTGAGACTCCCTTGAGTAGTGAAGGGCGGGGTATCAATCCAATCTCTTCTTCTTCTACACGAAATCTCATACCTTAAATAAAACTTTGTTGGTCTTAAAGGTGCCACTGGACTCAGACTTTGCTCTGCTGCTTCAGGCCGACATGACTACCTACCTGAATCTGGGTTGGTAAACAGTCGGTAATATTTGAGGCACCACAAACTCTTAAGCAGGCTTCATGTTCAATTTTTTAAAAAAGTAGGAGGGAAGAAGAAGTGTCTGGGAATGGTGGAGAAGCCCCTTCTCTGTAGTTTGAACACTGGATATGGGATGTGTTTCAGGTCTGATAGCTCCACTGCTAGGTTCTTGAAAAATAAAGAAAGGTTTTCTTGCCATCTCTGTGAAGCCTTAGACAGGATGTGATGGACGTCTAAACAAGTATGCATTCCTTCTTGATGAAAGCTTCTTGATGAAAGGCACTAAAGAAGCACCCAAAACATGTCTGTCAGATTATTATTGGCCCCTTCTGCACCCAAATTTTGCCTTGATTTCTTAGCACATCCTATTCTCCCATTCCATCCCATTCCGTCTGCTCCCACTTTCCCTTCGAGTGTGGGCTATCCAGGTGTGGATATTTCCTTCAGACTGTCCAAATCACCATCACTTGAGGAACAACTTACCATTCGGCCAGTTTTTCTGTATAAAAAGGAATTTCACCTCTAATGTAGATTACATTAGGGATACTGACCTTTTGAGCTCTCAGTTTAAACAATGGGGCTATCCCACACATATTAGACATCAAACTAGGGTCAGAGCATGCAGGTCTATTAGAGGGGATTTATTTTTAAAATAGAAGAAAATGAAATGAAGCAGAATTACATGTGGGTTTTAGTATTCTTCCAGGTCTTATTCCATAAGAAGAATCATCAATAAACATTGGCATGTGGTTGAAGATACCCCAGGAATGACTTTCAGTCATTCCAACATAACAAATCAGAACCCAATGGCAATTTTTCCTGTGGTTCTTGTAGTGCCTGTAAATTTGCTTTAAATATTAGGAGAACAGGTGCGTCTGGCCCTGGCCACGGTGCTAGCCCAATCCAACTGTTTGAATTTCTTCAAGGTTTCCTCGAGCTGGGAGGGCAACAGCTCTTCAGTAGGTGAGGAAATCGGAACTCCCAATGTCTTGAGTTTACCCGCAAGAAGGGACAACCAAGGGTTGGATGTCATGTCCTTTAGGATGAGACGAAGAAAGCCGGCCTGGGGGTAATTCCTGTTTTGTCATACAATTGTTGGTATACAGTTTATGTTATTTTTCAGAAGCTTCCGAGATTTGACAAGATCGGGCTTACCTGGGCTATCCAGATTAGGCCTGATCACTTCCATTTTGATCAAAGAGATATTCAATGGAAGGAGGGGCAAGAGAGAGGTGCCACAGAATTTAAGAATTTCTGTCTGTAGATACTCAGAAACAGACAATATCTTCCCAAATAGTCAAAAAAACCCCAAACAAATAAAACTGCAAGGGCTGAAGTAACAAAAGGGTTCATAGAGGTGTAACAGAAAAATCTCTCTCTCTCTCAGCTCACCCTACCTGGCAGGGTGATGTTTCAATCCAATCCAATTACCTTTATTGGCATGCAACCCTTACAGACCCATGTTCAACAGAAACAATAACAGCATAGAATAATATTTGCAAAAAAAATCCAGATGTGAGGAATTACCACGAAAGTATACCAATCAATAAAATAAATAGCAAAAAGAAAGAAAGAAAGAAAGAAAGAAAGAAAGAAAGAAAGAAAGAAAGAAAGAAAGAAAGAAAGAAAGAAAGAAAGAAAGAAAGAAAGGGCAAATAGAAATGGCACCAAAAAGAAATTTAGCAACAGTTTCCGTTATCTCAAGGTTTGGATTATCAAGAAGAGTAAGGATCTTTAGGCTATCAGGATGTTCTTCTAATTGAGCCAAAGTGGAGTTTAGAAATTTCAGTCATAGTGCAGGATAAAAGGGGCACTGAAACAAGACATGGGAGATCATTTGGTATTATCATTTGTGCATGGACAACATATGTCAGAAAAGGGCACACCCTGAAAACAGCCAGATAATAAGGCCGAAGGTAATACATTGAACCTGGCCAAAGAGAGGGCTCTACCGAGTTTGGGGATGTGAAGTTGGTACAGGTAAGAGGCAGCTTGGCCAACTTTAGGAAATATTCCAAAATACAGGGGTGAACAGGTTTTGTTAGTGGCATTATATAGTGAATGTAGCTCAGAACAAAGTAGATTGGCTCCAATTCCCAGTAGTCATGTATGTCTGTGACATAAAAGAAATCAACCCTGATGCTGGGAAAGATTGAAGGTCAAAGAAGACAGGGACGGCAAAGGATGAGATGGTTAGACAGTGTCATAGATGCAACGAACATCAAATTGAGCAAACTTCAGAGGATGGCAGAAAACAGGAGGGCCTGGCGAGATCTTGTCCATGGGGTCGCGACGAGTCAGACTCGACTGTGTAACTGAACAACAACAACAGATTCAGGAGTAAGGAATCTAAGGTGATACCCAGAGATTTAATTTTGGATTCTATATAGGTAATCCAGTTAGAGTCATTAGATTCCAGTAGAAGCTGATAGGTGAATGGAAAAGAAGGTGAAACCAATATTTAATTGTAGTTAGCTACGCTTTGGTTATCAACATGTTCTGGCCACATTCCAGGCATAAAGCTGCATAGGGGACACACATAGGGGACACACAAAGATTTTCCTCATGAAATAGGACTGAGGCTGTTCTCTGGAATTTCCAGCTGTATTAATCCAAATAGGCACCCCAAAAAATAACTGGGCCCCTATTTTAGCATTAAAGGTCTTTAAAGCAGCAGGTATATACTGATTACCTCTTCCTGAAAAATAAACTGTGGAAATTGCTGCCGCATTTACTTTGGCTGTATTAATTGCCGTTTTCTGATGACAGACCCAAGAGGTGTTGTATTGAAAATGAACGCCAGGATATTTAAATACCTTGACCTGTTCCAAGGAATGACCATTGATTTTCCAGTCATAAACCTACCAGGAGTTGGAAAGACAACTACTTTGGACTTCTCATAATTTAACTCCAGGTAGTTGCCAGCACAATATTCATAGCAGCGATCAAGTAAACGCTTTAACCCCTAACAAGTAGATGACAAAAGAACTGCGTCAGAGCCAAGTCTATGGTTGTGTCCATCAACTGACGACAGAAAAGGGTCAAGGTCATTTTAAAAAAGATTGAAAAGGGTAGGGTTAGGGAAGATACCAAAATACAGCCCTGCTTAACCCCTTTATTTATAGTAATCATTGGTGTAAGTCTTCCAGAGGGAGGGCATCTAATCTGACAAGATGTAGCCATATCCAATTTCCTGACAAGGAATAATAATCTCTTATGTCCTTGAAAAAGAGCAGTTTGTGTCAGAGCTCTCTCAGCCCCACCCACCTCACAGGGTGTCTGTTGTGGGGAGGGGAGGGGAAAGGAGTTTGTAAGCCGCTCTGAGACTCCAAGTGAAGGGTGGGGTATAAATCCAATCTCCTCCTCCTACTCCTCTTTTTGAATATTTTTTTTATAATATATTTTTTGAGTTTTAACAATGTAGCCTGTTACATACTCAAATACTATATCAACAAGAATACAAGTACATTTTTCCCCCTTTCAATTCATTTTGCGTTCCAGCAACTCAGAAATATTAACCATGTTACCAATATAAGTACACAACTATCCCATCATCCCACCTTGTTGTTCAATCTGAATTGAGTAAAACATACCAAAAAGTTTCTCTTTTAAATCTTGTACATTTTTCCCCCTTTCAATTCATTTTGCGTTCCAGCAACTCAGAAATATTAACCATGTTACCAATATAAGTACACAACTATCCCATCATCCCACCTTGTTGTTCAATCTGAATTGAGTAAAACATACCAAAAAGTTTCTCTTTTAAATCTTTTTTACCAAAACATACTGCCCTAGACAACCCATCTGATACTATTGGCATATATAAACATACTAGTATTTCATAAAACACTTATTTCCAGTATGAATAACAGGGTTTAACCTCCATTTAATCCATTTTTATTTTATTTTTATTTTTTAAATTTATAATTTTTAATTAAAAAATTATAAATCCTTTTATTTTTCTTTCTACATTTTCCATTACTCTTTATCTCCTATATGATAATTACACCATCTCTTTTTAATCTCTAACTTAAAGTGCAACCCCCATTTAATTAATTTTGTCACATCTTTCCCAATACTAAATTTCCCATTACCACAAATGTGTTAATCAATAGATATCCAATTAAATAAATATTATCCATTTAATTTTTTATATATTACTTTAAAAATTAACCTCCTAATTATCCAATACATATCCCAAATTTCATTTTTATTCATTGTCCTATTAATACCCAATATCATATCACATCCCCCAAAAAAATATTTTTTCCACATGATTTCCACAAATTCAGCAACATATAATAACACAACATATATGTAAAGGAAACCTCTAAACATACTTAAACAAATTCTAAATCACTATCATTACTGTTTTTTTGTATAAATTATATCATCAATTCATTACCCCCTTCCATATTTTGTTAGCAATCACCTCTCACAACACATTAAATCCTTATCTGGGTTAGACTTTCTATCCTCATGAGACAAGAGCATAACATTTATACATTCTACAAATATACATAGTAAACATCCAGTTCATTATTCAATCAGTTCCTGTCCTGGGTGTAAGAGCATTTCTTTTCTCCTTTTCAGAAGTTTGCTCCTTCTCTTGCACATTAACCTTCTATTTTTCTGCCTCAATCTGTCTATATGGCTTCGGTCTTTATGTCTTCTCAGCTGCCTCGTTTTCTCCCCACAGTTCGGCCATTCCCGTTTCCATCTTTTACTATTCACTTTAAATTTCCAGGCCCTCTTTTTCCTTCTCTTAATCCTCCTTAATCCTTCTCCTTCATTCTTCTTCCCTCTCTTATTATTTTTGCATAGTCCTGTTTTAACACATACCAACTCTTTTGCCTTCAAGTTCATTCCAGTTCTTTTATTTAAACAACAGTCCTTCTCTAGCGCGGGCTCTGGTTCTTTTTCTTTCAATACCTCACATTTCTCCTTTTGCCGCTCCTCTAATGTCTCCCTCTGATTGGACCGTTCTACTTCCTTCGTCTTTCCAAACTCTCTCTGAACATTGTCCAGCTTTTCAGCTATTTCCTCACATGCCTTCCTGCATTCTCTTTGAATTGTTCCTCTCAAAATTTTCAGAAGCAGTGCAATAGTTAGCTCTCCCACCTCATCATTCTCATCAAATTCCTGCTCCATTTCTGTCTCTACCACCAGTTCTGTGAAGTTTTCCATAGTCTCTTACTCAAACTTCCAGCAAAATGTTCCCTGTATTCTATACCTCCTTCCGTCAGCCACTCTTCTCTCTCTTTTATCTTTTTGTCCGTCTTTGCCAATAATACCAGTCCCTCAATCAACACAGAGGCCAGCAGTTAAATTTTCTTTTCCCCACTTCAAGCCGTAATACAAACAAAGACTGAGTCCCTCACTTCTCTCGGCCACCTTCACTTCAATGCTTGGACACTTCTTCTGTGGGGATTTTCCTTAGCTTTCCACCAAACAAAAAGGAGTTACTCACATTTCTGTTCTTTTCTGTCTTGCCGTGATAGTAGCTTCTTGTTATATCTTCTATTTAGTTAAAAACAAGTCCGGATGGCAGCAGCTAATCCAAACATGGCGGCGGCCATGTTTTTCCCCTTAAACGGTCTTGCATCGGGGCTGTTCCTGGACACCCTCCCACTTGCAAAATGCGGGGGGGGCAGAAAAGGATGCCCCTTGCTCCAGCCCTCACTCCGAGAGGGCTGGCCAAGTTCTCCTGGTCCCCGGGAGACTCGGGAAGTTCCGTGAAAGGTTCAGGCAGGACGGCGCGAGCCGCACCCTGCCCGTCGCTGCGCCGCGCTGGCGCAGATCCCCTTGAATATTTATTTATCAAGTGAGAAAGGAGAATACAATGATCAAGAGGTGATTTCCCCCGGATGAACCCTATTTGCTCAGGGCCAAGGATCTTAGAAGATGAGGTCCGGTAAAAGAGTTTTAGTTGGAAAAATTTGGTGTATAATTTCCCTACTACTACAGAAAGTAACCTTATTGGCCTATAGTTGGAAGGATTGTGTTGCGGTCCCATCTTATAGATGGGAACAATAACAGCATTGGACCAGGCTGCAGGCATCTGACCCATTTTATTTATCATTGCAAAAAGGGAAGCTAAGGGGGAGGGCCACCAGTCTGGGTCTAACAGAAAACTGCGAAGATAAATTTTGCTTTTGAAAGTGAAAAAGAGAATTAAAAACAATCAATGGTTTTATCTAAAGAAGTGAATAGTAAAAGAAGAAGAAGAAGGCTTTCTGCTTCCCATAACAAGGCAAGGGGAAGCCTCAGTTCTTGAGGCTGCAAATGACTGAGGCCAAGGATTTCAAACTAATGCTTAGAAATCTGGTTGCCTGACTTGCAGGCTGAGAGGAAAGATGTTGCGTATACATGCCTTCAGTGCCTGCCACTGACCAATGTGCTGGAAGAAGGGAAGTCTACTGATCTCTATGGTTTGTCCCAGGGAGATCTGTGAGATTCCTAGAGCTTCACGGAGGGTGGTGGGTTATGAAATCCCTTCAGGGTTTTCACTGAGGAATAACATCGTGGCATCGACAATGCCATTTCCCAGAGATCAGAGAGTATCTGAGTCATGATTGAAAGGATCCTTTGTCTCAGAGTAATTAGTGCTGCAAAGCAAAAGACTTTGCCTTTTTTCCATGTGGGATTTTTTGATGGTTATCTAATAGCCTTGGGGTTATCATAAATATAACTATCCTTTAATTTTCACTTTCCAGGAACCCACAGGGATTTTTTCAGCAAAAGCCTTTCTCGAATGGGACAAGTTCATCCTGGAAGTCGGTGAGATACTTGCTGAGAAATACAGATGACCCCCTTCCATTCTACACAATGACACCATGTGACAATAAACAGTTGGTTCAAAGCTTCTGGGGTGGACTCCATGCCTTTGTCCTTGATTTGGTGGCAGTTTCTGACCCTCCTATTTTCCTCATACTAGTCATTGTGGACTATACAGAAGCCTAAATTGTATGGCCTGGAGGCTGGTCATTTAGCCTAGGTTGAACGGAAGATTACCCACATTCTGCAGCATCATGGTCTGGTTCGGGAAGGCCCCATCACCCCACAACTACAACCAATCAGAATGTTCCTTCAATTACCACTCAACATTTCTGTTAATACAAAATCTCCCACCTGAATCCAGCTCCTCACTGTTCCTCAGAATCTACCTGCCCTTGCATAGAGATAAGACACACCTAGATGCCCGCAGGCATCACTACCAGTGTTTCCTCTAAGCTGAG
>NW_015172157.1:48148-71193 GCF_001447785.1 Gekko japonicus | reverse complement strand
GATCCTGGTGAGCTATTGTTCTATGCTTCGAGCTCAGCCGGTCTCTGGTAGAAACGCTCCTGTACTTTACCATTCCAAATACATAACAGGCCTACAATCACCTTTCCCTTCCTTCCCCCACAACAGACATCCTGTGAGGCAGGTGGCACTCCTCCGAGGACTGCCCTTGAGAGAACAGCTCTGAAAGAACTTGTAACTGACCCAAGGTCGCTCCAACAGTTGCATGTGGAGGAGTGGGGGAATCAAACCTGGTTCTCCCAGATTAGAGTCCATACTCCTAACCGCTACACCAGACTGGCTGACAGAAATGGCCGGGTTAAGAGCAATGCTCCCTCTAAGCTGTGGAGCCTTGTGAGCAAAAATTCTGCTTTGTGAGCTGCTGGCATTAAAGTTGTGAGCAAGTGATTTGGCTGCTGCATAAATTAGTTTGCTCTGGAGTCATCCTTCCTGAGCTCAGACAAAAATGTGTGAGCCAGAGGCTAAAAAACTGTGAGCTAGCTCACACTGACCCAGCTTAGAGGGAACACTGGTTAAGAGGCCAAGCCAAAAGGAAGCTGGAGAAAGAGAGCACGAAAAGGTGAAACCGAAATCTGGTCCTTTTCAGATGGTTGTGCCTACCGTGGAACTAATCACATAAAAGGATTAGAGGAGTGGTTTTGAGAGAGAGTTTTTGCGGAGGGAAGCTTGTGTTGGGGCAGTTTTATTTCCTTTTGGGTCAGTAATTGCTAGGTACATTTTGCTCAACTCTATAATCAATGATTTCAGTTACAAGTAAAGTTGGGTTTTTTACACCTGTTTGTGAAATCAGTGGTGTTCTGGTCTTTCTGCAAGAGTCCTGAAGAACGATGCCCTGTCCGTTGAACAGAGGCTTAATGTGCAGAAATGGGCAGATGAAGCTTTGCATGGCTTTGGAGGTAAATAGCACCTGGTAAATAGCATCCTGCTAAGCTTCTGTTGGTAGGGAAGGTGGCTGTACTGGTGTAGCTTCCCCAGGAGTCACGGGCTGGGGTCTAGCAGGGCAGGGCCGGTCACAAGCAAAGTTGCAGAGTAACCAAAGTCCAGTCCAAAAGTCAGGGGCTCCAGAGAGCAGGTTTACCAAAGTCCAGTCTAGGGTCAAGGAGTTCTAGGCAGCAAGTCCACTCTGAGGTTCCAGAAAAGCCAGTTTTCAGGTCCAGTCTGAGGTTCAAGGTTGCAGAGGTCTGGTAGAAGCACGGTTGGTGCCTCAGTAGCAAAGTGTACTTATTGTGTTCACAAAGTGCTGTTTCTCCCAGCTGAATTTATAGCCAAGTCTTAATGAACTAAACTCCTGGCCATTTCCTTGCCAGTCATCCTGAAACTACTCATTTGTCTCTTCAACTGACAGCTGACAACGGGCCATGAGTCTCACACTTCTCCTTTCTTGCAACTCTAAGTGCCTTGGACAGTGTCGGCACTGCAAGGATGTGGGTGAGCTAGGTGGGCTGGGAGTGGATGCTGAAGACCTGTTTACTGCTCCAGAGCTACAAGGTGTTAGCTCAGTTTCAGCTGTAGGCGGTGACTCCTGATCAGCTAATAACCTGATTTCTTGTTGTTCGCCTTCTGGCTCAGAGCCAGGGGCAGCCGGCTGTTCAGTTACCAGCTCAGGGTTGGCAGGTAGCTCTTCGTCTGAGAAACCTGAGCCATCACGCAGCACAGACTGACTTACAGCAGCATTCTCATCAGGTCTTGGAAGCTAAGCAGGTCCTGTACTGGCATGGGATGCCACCAAGGGGCAGCTCTGCGGAGGAAGGCAGTGACCAACCACCTCTGCTTCTCACTTGCCTGGAAAGCCCCCTTGCTGGGATCATCACCCTACGTCGCCTGCTGTTTGACGGCACTCGACCGCCTCTATTAAAGGGACTGGACAGTTTTCTCTAGGGGGTTTGGTAACCCTACTTTGCCCCTACGTGAAAAGCTTGAGTTGCAACTGTCGCTGCAATCTTAAAAATCAATTAGTCCCAGATGGAGTCCCACAGGCAGGGGTGTTCACACTCCCAGAAGAGCGGGCCTCGCTTCCCACCTGCCAATCACCAGCAATCCAGAGAGGTGTCTGACTGTGTGAACCTCTCCTCTCCTCTCCTCCCTCACCTCCCTCTCCCGATATTCCACACGCCAGAGAGAAATGTCATTTCCATTTTTACAGTCGACGTGCACACTTTAAAACCGAAAGGGCTCTGCCTTTATAGAACATAGGATGGTGCCTTTCATCAACATTTCAAGCGGTTAAGCTGTTGTGCAATGCAAACTTTAGAACTGTGGTCTTCCCCTCTGCGCAACTCCCCCCCCATGGGACAACTTCTGTTCCGTGACATTTTGGATAGAAATGTTCTGCCCAGCGGGGGGAGGGGGAAGATGGGTTTCCTGCTGTTTTTCCTCTTCCTCTCTTCGAGGGAGGCCAATTTTCAGGATGTTTAGCTTGGTAGGGCTGATCGGAGCCAAAGCTGGGGACTTAGCCAGAGAGCTTCAGCTCTTTTAAGGACTTGTGGATGTAGCTGAATGTTCCAAACTGGCGGGGTGGCATTTCCGTTCCCTGAAAAACAGTTTTTTCTCCATTTTTTTGGTACAATGTCAGGATAACACATAAGAGCATCAAGTTTCCTTCATGGGACTGGACCAAAGGTTCATCCAGTGTGAGCCAGTGAGGAGAATGTTTGAATCTGGACCGATAAGACCATAATGCAGCGATCCCCAACATGGTGCCCCGGGGCGGTGTGGTGCCCATGACCAATGCTCCCAGGCTAAACTTTGTGAGCTACTGCCGTTAAAGTTGTGAGCGAGCTGCTGCATAAATTAGTTTGCTCTAGAGCCATCCTTCCTGAGCTGAGACAAAAATGCGTGAGCCGGAGGCTAAAAAACCTTGAGCTAGCTCACACTAACTCAGCTTAGAGGGAACACTGCCCATGACACCTTTTCTCATGCCCGCTGTTACCCCAGACAGTTTAGATTAAAACTTGCTGCCTTTAATTGTGGGGAAATTAATGAGGCAGCCAAGCTTAGCAAGAGGTGAGGTATTAGTGAGGATCTACTACCTAGGTTTATGGGGATTTTTCCCTTTAAGAGAGCTCTCAATAACCAGACAGTTGCTTAACCAAAAGAGTTGTTTCTATTAAAAATAAGTCCTAATAAAATGTACACATACAGAAATAAAACCCAGGTTACAACATACACTCAAGTAATGAAAACACAGAGGTGAGCAGGAATAATAGGAGGTTGGTAGAGGGTATAATTAGGCTGTGGTGGACCAAGTGGTCAAGATGCTGAACTGTAGACCGGAAGGTCGATAGTGTGGCAGTTCGAGGCCCGAGTGCCGCATGACGGAATGAGCTCCCGTCTCTAGTTCCAGCTCCTTCCAACCTAGCAGTTCGAAAGCAAGAAATTGCAAGTAGATAAATAGGTACCACTTCGGTGGGAAGGTAACAGCGTTCCGTGTGCCTTGGTGTTTAGTCATGCCGGCCACATGACCACAGAAACGTCTTCGGACAGCGCTGGCTCTTCGGCTTGGAAACGGAGATGAGCACCGCAACCCTAGAGTCGGATTCGACTGGCTTTCGAACAAGGGAACCTTTACCTTTACCTATCATACCATGCCAAATATTTAAGTCAAATCGTGTTCTGACAGCTAGGGTGTTGAACTGCTGAACTACAGACCTTCCGGTCTGCAGCTCAGCGTTTTAACCTCTGAGCCACCACCGCTCACAAAAGCACATAAAAGGTGTGAGGGCACCGTTAATGGGTATATCCTGGAATGCGCATGTAGCATTGATGGCTGGTATTATCCGATACTTCAAAGTGAATGGTTTTGGGTAACCCAGAGAATAGCCCAGGAAGAGGACCGTAAATCCGTTTCCCAGAGAAATGTTTACATTTCAAAGGAAGTGTGACCCAGGAAGGGAGCCATAAAGGATCACTGTAGGCGTTTGGCAAGGAAATGTCGCCAAAAGGAAATGTAGATGTGTGAAAGACCAAAGGAGCTCTTCAGAGAAAGAAGATGTCCACATTGGAACTTGCTGGTATGCTGATAGATCCAGTTGGTCTGAAGCAGTGCAACAAATTCAGAGTCCAGCGGCACCTTTAAGACCGACAAAGGTTCATTCAAGGTATGAGCTTTCGTGTGCAAGGCACACTTGATCAAACACGTAAAATGGCCAAAAAGGTTCGAACTTATAGCCAGAGAATGAACAGCAAATTAACATGCAAGGTGATGAGGATCAAGATATGCAAAGTGACACTAAATAACAAGTGGAGGTTATAGGGTCAATAGTTGTAAAGCAATAAATACGTCAGACTAGCAGGGAAATGTCTAAAGGTGACTTTTCTAATTGTGGGAAGCGATGGAGAATCTGGGCGGGGAGGCAGATTTTATTTATTTATTTATAAATTCAATTTATAGCCCACCCTCCCCGCAGCGCGGGCTCAGAGCGGCTCACAAATAGGCATAAGCCAACAGATAAAACAAATTAAAACCATACAAAATCATTACTACATTTACATCAAAATAAGTGCTCTAGCTGTTCCAGTCTGATCTTCCAGAAGATGGTACATCTACTCAATGCTCTCAGTTCCATGCGACACTGTCGTTCTCTCTTCCCAGGGCCAGACAATACTGATGGTAATATAACAATGGTACAGTAGTGGCGGCGGCTCCTACTTGAAAACCTGGTGGAAGAGCTCCATCTTGCAAGCCCTGCGGAACTGCACAAGGTCCCGCAGGGCTTGGATCTCCTCCGGGAGCTCGTTCAACCAGGCAGGAACCGCCACCGAAAAAGCCCTGGCCCTGGTAGCAGCCAGCCTGGCCTCCTTGGGGCCTGGCATCATCAGGAGGTGTTGTGTCCCTGACCGTAGTGCCCGTGGGGGAACAAACATATGGGGAAAGGTGGTCCCTTAGGTATGTTGGACCCCGGCCATTGCACGTAGACAAGACAAGGAGGCTGAAGTTGGTTCCTTATTCGCAGTTCCTTATTCGTGACTTCTTCATGAATTCATCCAGAAACAGTGAGGAGAGTTGGAAAGCTCTGAACCCCAAGATAAGGTCTGGAACACCACGTATACACCCCCAGGTTCAGGGGACTCTCCCCTTCAAGAAGATATGTCCTGTTTCCTGGTCCAAAGCAGGTGCCAGGTGCTCCAAAGTCCGGTGCCCCCAGCACAATCACACAGGCAGACACTGGGGCCAGGGTGCAACCACCCCAGAATCTTTGGACCACCCCAAATGACACATCCCCACGCTCTGGGGATTGCCCCCTGCAAGGAGACATACAGCATTGCCCGGTCCAAACACTGGTTCTCGCCCCACACCCTTCTGTTTGGAGTGCCTCCAAGTGGCCTCTATTGCTAAGGAGATTTGAATGAGGAACCGGTTGCCCTTTACAACCCAACATAAGGTTTGGACCACCACACTTCATACACCCTCATGATCAGCGGCTTCTCCCCTTTGAGGGTACATAAGGAACTGTGAATAAGGAACCAACTTGTTTCAGCGGTCTCCGAGGTCTATGTTTTAGGCAAGCACCCAGGATCATGGCCAGTGTTCCCTCTAAGCTGAGTTAGTGTGAGCTAGCTCACAGTTTTTTAGCCTCCGGCTCACAGATTTTTGTCTCGGCTCGGGAAGGGATGGCTCCAGAGCAAACTGATTTATGTAGCAGCCAAATCGCTTTCTCACAACTTTAATGCCAGCAGCTCACAAAGTAGAATTTTTGCTCACTAGACTCCTCAGCTTAGAGGGAGCATTGCTTGCAATCAGTGTCCCCTCTAAGCTGAGTTAGTGTGAGCTAGCTCTCACAGATTTTTGTCTCGGCTCGGGAAGGGATGGCTCCAGAGCAAACTGATTTATGCAGCAGCCAAATCGCTTTCTCACAACTTTAATGCCAGCAGCTCAAAAAGTAGAATTTTTGCTCACTAGACTCCTCAGCTTAGAGGGAACATTGCTTGCAACTGAAAGAAACTCTTTGTGGTGACCTGAACACGGCAAGATGGGACCAGTGTTCCCTCTAAGCTGAGTTGGTGTGAGCTAGCTCACAGTTTTTTAGCCTCTGGCTCACAGATTTTTGTCTCAGCTCCGGAAGGAGGGCTCCAGAGCAAACTGATTTATGCAGCAGCCAAATCGCTTTCTCACAACTTTAATGCCAGCAGCTCACAAAGTAGAATTTTTGCTCACTAGACTCCTTTGCTTACTGGACTCCCTCTAGCATTGCTTGTGGCCCCTTTTGGACGGTCCGCAGACTCAGGAGCAATGCTTTTGGGGGGACCCTGGGCTAGTTTAGGGGTGAGGGTGCCTGTAATAGGTCAGTGTGACAGGCTTCCCACTGATGCCGGTGGGGGTCACACCACCCGGTCAGTAGCCCCTAAGTGGGCAGAGCCAGAGAGGGTATTTGCTCAGCAAGGCTTCTCACTGACTACTGGAGACTGGGTTGGCTGTGTACAGATTTTTTAAAATGCTGCTTTCGCAGCCGCCACAACCCCAACACAGGGATCTGCACTGTGTGACCCTGTCAGATTCTTGGACAAGGTGACTCTCAGCCACACTCACGGATAGTGATTTGCTTATTGAAGAGTAGAGAGGGAACATGTGGAGCTGCGGTGGCTCAAGGAGTTAAGACGCTGAGCCGCAGGCTGTGGAAGGTCGGTAGTTCAGCAGTTCGAGACCCGAGTGTGCCGCATGACGGAGTGAGCTCCCGTCTCTAGTTCCAGCTCCTGCCATCCTAGCAGTTCGAAAGCAAGAAACTGCAAGCAGATAAATAGGTACCACTTTGGTGGGAAGGGAACAGCGTTCCGTGCGCCTTGGTGTTTAGTCATGCCAGCCACATGACCACGGAACGTCTTCGGCTTTGAAACGGAGATGAGCACCGCAACCCTAGAGTCGGACTCGACTGGCTTTCGAGCAAGGGAACCTTTACCTTTAAAGATGATCCAGGGGGTGGTGGTGGCTCAGAGGTTAAAGATGCCGAGCTGCAGACCGGAAGGTCGTTAATTCGGCAGTTTGAGGCCCGAGTGCTGCATGATGGTGTGAGCTCCCGCCTCTGGCCCCAGCTCCTGCCAACCTAGCAGTTCGAAAGCAAGGAATTGCAAGTGGATAAATAGGTACCACTTCGGTGGGAAGGTAACAGCGTTCCATGCGCCTCACGTCTAGTCGTGCCGACCGCATGACCACGGAAACGTCTTCGGACAGTGCTGGCTCTTCGGCCTGGAAACGGAGATGAGCACTGCCCCCTAGAGTCGGAACTGACTGGCTTTTGATCAAGGGAAACATTTACCTTTTAAAAGATGATCCAAGCCAAGACGTGGTCGAATCACAACTAAAATTCTGGCATGACCCCCCTTATACAGGGTTCAAAAGCCATGCCCACTGATCACACAGTCCGTACATTCCCGCCTAACAAGTGAGCATCTAACCCCCCCCCACCTGTAAATCACCGCTTTGTTATGGAAGCTAAGTTGTAAGCACAGGCGTTCACCAAGGCCATCTGGCCCTCATCCCTGGGAAAGAAAGGGGGGAGGCACCGTTATAAATGTTACAGAGATGCCTTGCCCTGCGATAAAGCCACCTTCACACCTACACTCCCACTCCTCCCCCCCTCAGGAATCCCCCAACACCATGGCAAAGGAGAGAGCAGTTTGGAATCATTTTGGGGCAGCCGTTTTGTGGCCGCACCCTCCATGCCTTGCATAGGCGTAATCTTCCTGGGGGCGGTGGGGCGTCAGCTCCCGCCGAAATTTTCAGGAAGGTGCTCGAGCCTTTGGGAAACATGCAAAAATAAGGTTTTTGGCATGGCTTTTTGTGGGGCGGGGCTTTTACTTAAGGGGGCCGGCCCCCACCCCCCCCCCCCCCCGGAAATTGGAAAGTCTACACCCTTGATGCCTTGTCAGAATTCCAAGTGTGCCTGCTGGGTCAAAAAGGTTGCATCGGGAATGTCAAGGGGGAGACGACTCAAGGGGGATCCGCATACATCCTTCCTCTGTGCCCTTGCAGCAGTTGGCAAGGGGAGGGTACGGCAGCTCTTCAGCGCCACCACTGCAGCTGGCCAACGAGTGGCATTGCAGCTACTGGCCCAGCTGGATCAGGTGAACTGAGGAGCAAATACGGGGAGTCAGTCCCTTAGATGTGTGGGTCCCCCAGGCCGCATCAGTAAATATCTGGAGCAATGGATGGAGAGAGTGGGCTTTTTTTCTCACTAAATGATTGGTCCGATTACTCCCCGTGCATCTTTGTCTATTGGACAAGAGAGGCTTGGATTCCCTTGCCCCAGCCTGAGAGTTCCTATCTATACCTTGTGGCTAAGAGCCACTGATGGATTTCTGCTTCATCTGCTTATCCAATTCCCTCTTGAAGCCGTCCATGCTTGTGGCCGCTGCCACCTCCTGTGGCAGTGAATTCCAAGTGTTAATCCCTCTGTGGGTGAAGAAGGACTCCCTTTTATCCATTCTAACCTGACCGCTCAGCAATTTCATGGAGTGGCCACGAGTTCTTGTATTGTGAGAAAGGGAGAAAAGTACCTCTTTCTCGACCTGCTTTACCCAACGCATAATCTTATAGACCTCGATCATGTCACCCCTCAGCCGTCGTTTCTCCAAGCTAAAGAGCCCCAAGCGCTTTAACCTTTCCTCATAGGGAAAGTGTTCCAACCCTTTTATCCTTCTAGTTGCCCTTTTCTGCACTTTTCCCAATGCTATAACATCCTTTTTGAGGTGTGGTGTGCAGTAGCCACGTCGCGTCCTCACAAATGTAATGCCGGTAGCTCACAATGGAGAATCTTTGCCCACAGGACTCCACAGCTCAGAGGGGGCACAACCGAGGGCAGGCTTTATTAATAAAAGGGCAAAACTGAGCGGCAGCCATGAATCACAAGACCCACAATAGCAGCTTGTCTGACGTGGTCCAAAACAGCTCTTGATTGAAGAGCCTCCCAGTTGTTCCTGACTAATTCTTCACGCCCGCGTCTTTGTGGGGTTTAATAATAGACAGGTGGCACATGGCACCGATGGCTGCTACTCTGGCTCAGCCCTTCCGTCAAAATACGTTTGAACAGGGTGGCGAGGAGCTCTCTCTACTAAGCCCGCGTCAACCAAGGTACCTTGATAGGAAAGAATGCCTTGCACACGGGAGAACAGAAAAGCCCAGCATAGCAGCGGGTTTGTTGTCTTGAATTCAGAGCAGCTATTCATCCCAGGGACTTAAAAAGAGAGAGAGGGAAACGGCACCCTTAAAATGTTTTCTCATGCAGGCTGCAAACTGACTGTAGTCCTCCCCCCCACCCCTTTGCCCCTGGCATGGAAGGTGTTAAGGAGCAAACACAGCTTGTCCTGTTCTACACGTGCCATATGTTCGCCTCTGGTCCCACAGGTTTGGAAGGTGTTTGTGTTGCTTCCCAAACCTGGTTTGACTGGAGACGTTGGTGGTGTAGAATTTATTTATTTATTTATTAGTTGCTGTAGGTTTTCCGGGTTGTGTGGCCGGGGTCTTGGCATTGTAGAACCTGACGTTTCGCCAGCAGCTGTGACTGGCATCCTCAGAGGTATAAGACAGAAAGACGGAATGCTCTCTGTGTCAAGGTGAGAAGAAAAATGGTAGGCAGGTAATTTATCTCTACACAGGAAGGTGGGGCAGGGCTGAGTCATTATCTTGTAGGAGTTCCCCAGGCTAGGTAAAGGTAAAGGTTCCCTTGCTCGAAAGGGTTGCGGTGCTCATCTCCGTTTCAAAGCCGAAGAGACAGCGCTGTCCGAAGACGTTTCCGTGGTCATGTGGCCGGCATGACTAAACACCGAGGCGCACGGAATGCTGCTACCTTCCCACCGAAGTGGTACCTATTTATCTACTTGCAATTTCTTGCTTTCGAACTGCTAGGTTGGCAGGAGCTGGAACTAGAGATGGGAGCTCACCCCATCTTGCGGCACCTGGGTCTTGAACTGCTGAACTACTGACCTTCCACAGCCTGCAGTTCAGCATCTTAACCACTTGAGCCACCACAGCTCCCCAGGCTAGAAACATGCTAATGGAGGAGCTTTCCTGAGGAGGCTCTTTTGTATATGGATTGTTTCCTGAGGAGGTTTCCTGTTTCCTGAGGAGGTTTTTTTGCATGTGCATTGGCTGTTGAAATTCTAATCTTACCTGTAGTGCTATTGTCAGATGTAGAGCCTTTTGTGTTTTTCAGGACAGGAAACCATGCCCTATTCATTTCAATGGCTTCCCTGTGTAATCTGACAATTTCAATGGTTTCCCTGTGTAATCTGACAAGATTACACAGGGAAGTCACTGAAATTCATAAACATAAATACAATTTTAACAGGAAATAAGAGAGTTTAAAAATAAATAGGGCATGGTTTCCTGTCCCGAAAAACACAAAATGCTCTGCATTTTACAACGGCAGTACAGATAAGATTAGAATTTCAACAGCCCATCCATATGCAAAAGAATCTCCTCAGGAAAGCTCCTCCATTAGCAGGTCACCCTCTGGGGAACTCCTACCAGATAATGACTCAGCCCTACCCCACCTTCCTGAGTAGATATAAATTACCTGCCTACCATTTTTCTTCTCACCTTGACACAGGGAGGACTCCATCTTTCTGTGTTATACATCTGAGGTAGCCAGTCACAGCTGCTGGTAAAATGTCAGGTCCTACTAGGCCACACAGCCCGGAAAATCTACAGCAACTAATGAACTCCGGCCGTGAAAGCCTTCGACAACATATTTATTTATTTATTTTTATTTATGCTTTAGATTTATATTCCGCCCTCCCCGCAAGGCCAGGATCAGGGCGGCTTACAACAAGTCAAAATATAACAGAATAAATGCAATAAAACGTAGATGCATCCACAGAGCAATAATCTAAAATCCAGACAAGCAATCAAAATTTGTGAATAAAGGGCTGTTGCATATAGATGGCGGCAGGGGTCATTTCCTGCAGGAGTGCACAGGAGCGGAGCTCCGGCAGTAAAGAGCCCAGGGGGCGGTCACATGCAACAAGCCCCGCCCCCTGCTCCCAGCAGCCCTCAGTCAGAGCAAGAAGCAGCCAGGTAAGCTGCAGAGCCCCCCCCTCAGCCCCCCAGTCCAAAACAGTCTAGTGGCACGTTTAAGACCAAGTTTTATTCAGGTACAAGCTCTCCCTCCTCTGCGAGGACAGATCTGCACATTCCCCCTACCCCCCCAAGAGCAAGCAATCCAAAACAGTCCAGTGGAGCCTGAGCGGTGGGTGTTGCCTTCTGACACACTTCCAGTGATGTCAGGGTGTGTGGCATATGCAAACGAGTTATGCTAATGAACTCCTGCACCTCTTTTCTACGAAATGACCCCTGGATGGCGGTAGCCTCTTGAAGGCTATGCTAGATGGTAGAGAGTACACTGTGGTCATACCTGTGTCTTGTTGCTCTCAGCATGAAGGCCTCAACTGTTCAGTTGTTTGCCATTCAGATGTTGTCCATGTGTTGGTGCCAGTGGCGGTTTCCTAGTCAAAGGCCTGGCAGAAGAGCTCCGTTTTACAGGCCCTGCAGAACTGTAGAAGGTCCCGCAGGGCCCTGATGTCATCCGGGAGCTCGTTCCACCAGAGTGGAGCCGCCACTGCGAAGGCCCTGGCCCTGCCAGGGAGGGCCAAGTGATTTTGAGACCTCGACCTCAGTGCTCTCTGGGGGACATGTGGGGAAAGGCAGTCCCTCAGGTATGCCGGACCCTGACCATATAAGGCTTCAAAGGTCAAAGCCAGCACCTTGAAGATAATTCTGAATGCTTTCAGCAGCCAGTGCAGTGCCTTCAGCACAGGCCGGATGTGCTCTTGTATAGAGAGGCCCATCAACAGCCTGGTTGCCGCGTTTTGAAGAAATACATTGCGGGGAAACGGAGCCTTTTCTAGCACTGCTTTTGGCTGCCTGTTTGTCCCTAAGAAGAAGAAGAGATTGGATTTATACCCCGCCCTTCACTATCCAAAGGTGTCTCAGAGCGGCTTACAAACTCCTTTCCCTTCCCCTCCCCACAACAGACACCCTGGGAGGTAGGTGGGGCTGAGAGAGCTCTTTCAAGGACTGCCCTTTCAAGAACAGCTCTGACAGAACTACGGCTTGCCCAAGGTCATCCAGCCAGGTGCAAGTGGAGGAGTGGGAAATCAAACCCGGTTCTCCCAGATTAGAGTCTTTACCACTACACCAAACTGGCTCTCAAAGAGCCAGGAGTGAATCCTTCTGCAATAATCGCTGTTCAGGCAACTGTAAGAACTTGTAAGCCTGAAACGCAGAGGTGGAGAGTCCAGGTGGTGTAGTGGTTAGAGCAGGGTTCCCCGACACGGTGCCCGTGGGTGCCAATCAACACCTTTAACGGTGCCCACAAAGTTATTTTTGCAAAGGCCATGCGAGGCTCTTGCCCAGCCGGGGTCCTGACTGGTCACTGAGAATACGATTGCCTGTGCAGATTAAAATAAATAACGATACGATAAAAACAATGTTGGTTTTATTTTCGCTCACTCTTCTTTCCCCCTGTATTTTTAAAAAATTACCCCTCCTCCCCTGTATTTGGGCTTCCGATGTGTGGAGAGCCAGTCTGGTGTAGTGGTTAAGTGCGCGGACTCTAACCTGGAAGAACCGGGTTTGATTCCCCACTCTGCCACATGCAGCTGCTGGATGACCTTGGGTCAGTCACAACTTCTCTCAGAGCTGTTCTCCCAAGAACAGTTCTCAAGAGAGCTCTCTCAGCCCCATCTGCCTTACAGGGTGTCTGTTGTGGGGAGGGGAAGGAAAAGGAGATTGTAAGCCGCTCTGAGACTCCTTTGGGTAGTGAAGGGCAGGGTATAAATCCAATCTCCTCCTCCTCCAGAGAGCCAGTTTGGTGTAGTGGTTAAGTATGCGGACTCTAGTCTGGGAGAACCAGGTTTGATTCCCCACTCCTCCACTTGCACCTGCTGGATGACCTTGGGCAAATGATAGTTCTGATAAGAGCTGTTCTTGAAAAAGAGCAGTTTGTGTCAGAGCTCTCTCAGCCCCACCTACCTCATGGGGTGTCTGTTGTGGGGAGGGGGAGGGAAAGGAGATTGGAAGCTGCTCTGAGACCCCTTTGGGTAGTGAAGGGTGGGGTATAAACCCAATCTCCTTTTCCTGGAAATACCAGCAGTTGGGAGGACAGGGGCAGGCTTGATTCAGCCACCTCTCTGAATATCCGCCAGGCCCCCAGTAGGGGTCAGTCACCAGAGGTCGCCGTGACTTCCAGGTGCAGACGCACACTCAAACGCACGTGCGCACACAATCACATATGAAAAATACAAAAAAATACCCCCCCCCAAAATGTTTTTCATCCATCTGTCCAGCCTGACTTTCCTTCCCTGAGTAAAACCAAAGATGCTTTCACCGACTTGGGGCAGAGAAAAAAATCTGCACCTCGTGTCCAAGGTATAAAAGCAAAGGCCGGTGGGGAAGCCGGCAACCCAACTTCCGCCGAACGATTAAAAGAAACCCCTTCCAGATCTTCTCTTGGCACCAGGCGCTGTGTCCCCCAGGGGCGACCGGCGGAGGCGTCGCGTTTTGCCAACGAAGGCCGCATTCCAATTAAAAAGCCCGACGTTAGTTGCGAGACTCGTGCGCTTGACCTGCCTTGTCACTGTCGAACAAATGCCGCACTTTCTCTTGGAAGCCGGCATCGCTTTGGATGCTGAATGAGAAATCTCTTCTTTAAAAACAGAAAGGGAAGTATGAATTAGAAGAGAAGGCATTCTTGAGGGGGGCAAGTGTGGGTGGGCAGTGCCTGCGGCCCTCCAGGGACATCCTTCTCCCCAGCAGCAGGAAGGAGATGGCAGCTCAGGGGAGGGGGGGTTTGTCCAGCTGAGCCAAAGACCCCGTGGAGGTGAAGCCGTTTAGGGTGTTTCTGGCGGCCGCAGGGCACGGTTTCCTGTTGGGAAGCAGCCAGCTCGTGTCTTCTGCCGGCCGGGGGCTGCCAGAAACGGCAGGAGGGCAGCGGTGGCGGCTGCCAAGTCAGGAACACAGCCAGTTCTTGAGGAGGGACCCATCTGTGTCCAAAATGTTTGAAAGAAGCGTGGAGAACGGACGGAGAAGCTTGCGCCCTTGGCCCCCTTCCGGGCGGGGACGCGTGTCACCTTCTGCCGCACGCACAGAATGATTTAAGCCGCGGGCCCCGGCGTGCGTGGCATTGCCAAAGCCTTTGTGCCCGCGGGCGAAAGGGGTGGCGGCGGCGGAGGCAGAAGAGGGAGGATGACGCAGGCCAGGTGCCAGGGGAGAGATGTTTCCCTTGAAGACGAACGGCCGATGGCTTTTGTGCGAGTGGAGGGGATGTTCCGTCGCAGTTCAGAGCCTGGGGGGTGTGTGTGGGGGGAGAAGGAGAGGGCGCATCACGGGGAGATCCCAGGAGGGAGTTTTGGGCTCACTGCTCTGCGTAGGGTTTCCAACCTCCACGTGGCACCTGGAGATCTCCGGCTATGACGGTTGATCTTCCAGCGGCCGAGATCAGTTCCCCTGGAGGACGTGGCTGCCTTGGAAGGTTATTCTTTTTTCACCTGATAGGGTGCAAAACAAACCTGGATTACTGTTTAGCCGGCATCCTGGTTATGCAGGTGGAAAGCCGGGAGCCTGCTGCAAGGAGCTGGCGACCCCCTCAGGCTCCACCCCCCCCAAATTGCCAGGAAATTCCCAACCAAGACCTGCCAATCCTACCTTTGAGACTTCAGAAGTTCATGGACTTTTCCTTCAAGAGCACACAAGAGAATTTGTGTGTTTCTGTATGATGTAGTGGGTAGAGGAATGGGCTAGAATCTGGGAGAGCCAGGTTTGAATCCTGCATTCTGCTGTGGACTCTCACTGGGTGACCTCGGGCTGGCCGGGCACTCTTGGCCTGACCTACCTTGCAGGGTTGTTGTGAGGATAAAATGGAGGAGAGGAGAAGGATGCGAGCTACTTGGGATCCCCCACTGGGGCGAAAGTTGGGATGTAGGTAAATTAAGTAAATAAAATACCACAGAACAACACAAGCTTTTAAATTCTGCAGAACAGAACGGACAATTGAACAAATATCGACTTATTTTAGTATAAGCAGGGAAAAGGCACTAAAACTACCTGCTTTCTCCCTTGCATCCATAGTCACTTTTTTGGTTTTTTTAAAGGTTTTTATTGAAAATTTAACATCAGATACAGTGACAAACTGTCATAAACATACGAGATAATAGTAAATAATCAAGTGGTTAAGACGCTGAACTGCAGGCTGTGGAAGGTCGGTAATTCAGCAGTTCGAGACCTGAGTGTGCCGCATGACGGAGTGAGCTCCCGTCTCTAGTTCCAGCTCCTGCTAACCTAGCAGTTCGAAAGCAAGAAATTGCAAGTAGATAAATAGGTACCACTTCGGTGGGAAGGTAACAGCGTTCCGTGCACCTTGGTGTTTAGTCATGCCGGCCACATGACCACGGAAATGTCTTTGGACAGCGCTGGCTCTTCGGCTTAGAAACGGAGATGAGCACCGCAACCCTAGAGTCTGACTCGACTGGCCTTCGAGCAAGGGAACCTTTACCTTTACTATCAATCAATTAACATGGTAGAATGTCTATAACACCGTTCTGATTAGAATAGTCTTTTTTTGGAGCAATAAAAATTTAAAACAGGGTGCCAACAGTTATAATAATCAAAAGAGGCAGAGTCAGGGTCTTTAGTTAAGGTTTGCATCAGTATCCATAGTCACTTGGAGACCAGCTCTGTGCTGCTCTTCTTGTTTTTCGTCCACGTTTCTTTCCCCACCTGGCACCTCTTGGGGAAGAATATCGTGCTGCATGTTTTAAAGTGGACTGCTGAATGCAAATGGACTAGCTTTATTTTTTTTAAAAAAAATTAAGGTTGGGCTTCTTGGGATGTCGGATACTGTGCCAGGTTGCACTTGCAGCTGCTGGATGACCTTGGGCAAGCCATAGTTCTGGCACAGCTAAAAAAGAGCAGTTTCTGTCAGAGTTCTCTCAGCCCCACCTACCTCACAGGGTGTCTGTTGCGGGGAGGGGGAGGGAAAGGAGTTTGTAAGCCACTCTGAGACACCTTTGGGTAGTGAAGGGCAGGGTATAAATACAATCTCTTCTCCTCCTCCTCTTCCTCTTCTTCTTCTGTTTCTGCCAGAGCTCTCTCAGCCCCACCTGCCTCACAGGGTGTCTGTTGTGGGGAGGGGAAGGGGAAGGAGTTTGTAAGCCGCTCTGAGAGTCCTTTGGGTAGTGAAGGACGGGGTATAAATCCAATCTCTTCTTCTCCTCCTCCTTCTCCTCCTCCTCCTCCTCCTCTTCCTCCTCCATTGGGAGGAGATGTGGCTCAGTTAGAGCCAGAAAACTGAATCCTCAGGGTCTCCAGTTGAGGGTGTGGAGATAGGAGCTGCTAAGAAGAACTTTTCTCTTCCTGGAGAGCCTCTGCTTGCCAGAATAGTCTTATCTTGAGCTAGGTAGACCAGTGGCGTGCCCCTGTGCAAAACCACATCATATAGTTATATATTTAGCTGTCCTCCATGATGTTTTCCCCAGTTCTGTTCCATTCCCCCCCCCAAATAAAAACCAAACAAAAAGATGGTCACAAGATAAATTTACATGAAGGATGGTCAGCTGTTGGCCCATAGACTAGATCTTACCACTGAAGCAATTCCACTTGGTCCTGCTTTACTTTTAATTGAGATGTATGCAAAAAAGGGGAGAGGGTAAAGGAACTGGTGTGGCTCAGTGGAAGAGTCTCTGCTTTGTGTGTAGAAGGTCCCAGGTTCAATCCCAAACATCTCTGTTTAAAAGGAAAAGGCAGCAGGTGTTGTGAATCAGGAACCCCCCCACCCCCCTCGAAGAACTCAGCTAGGCTGAGTAGATAATATTGATCTTGATGGACTAACGGTCTGATTCAGTATAAGCGGTTAAGAGCGCAGAAGAACCGGGTTTGATTCCCCGCTCCTCCACATGCAGCTGCTGGTGTGACCTTGGGTCAGCCACAAGTTCTCTCAGAGCTGTTCTCTCAGGAGCAGTCCTCAAAAGAGCTCTCTCAGCCCCACCTACCTCACAGGGTGTTTGTTGTGGGGAGGAGAAGGGGAAGGGAGGTTGTAAGCCGCTCTGAGACTCCTTTGGGTAGCGAAGGGTGGGGTATAAATCCAATCTCTGCTTCTTCAGGTGTGTGATCGTTTTTGAGAGGTAGTGTTGGACTCTGAGTTCAAATCCCCACTCTGCCACGCAGCTTGCCGGGGAACCTCAAGCCAGTTGCTCTGGTTTCAACCAATGCTCCCTCTAAGCTGTGGAGTCTTGTGAGCAAGAATTCTATTTTGTGAGCTACTGGCGTTAAAGTTGCGAGCGAGCGATTTGGCTGCTGCATAGATTAGTTTGCTTTGGAGCCCCATCCTTCCTGAGCAAAGATAAAAATGTGCGCGCTGGAAGCTAAAAAACTTTGAGCTAGCTCACACTAACTCAGCTTAGAGGGAACACTGGTTTCAACCTAGCCCACCCTGCAAGGTTGTTGTAAAACAGAGGAGGGGAGAACTGCACGAGGTGCTCTGGGCTCAGTTGGTGAAGGGTAGCATTAAAAAGGTGATAAGGAATTGGGCCCCTGGAGTTGTGCCCCTGGTTTTACTGAAAAGGAAATAGCCTTTCGACAGATGCAAGAGATTGCTTAATGCTACATCGCTGCCGGGCAGGGTGTCCGAGAGTTGGGCGCTCCCTAATCCTAAATTACAGTTCTCTCTTTAATTCCCGTGGGGTGTAGCCGTGTTCAGTCGGCTGCAGCAAAAATAAACACTAGCCTGAGTCTAAAGGAAGGTTTTCTTCCACTGCAAGCTTTTGCAGACTGTAGCCCGTTTTTATCAGCTGCTTGCTGTGAGACTTCCTGTTTTTAAAAACTGTCTTGTCTTCTGTTGTTTACATCACAGCCGTCCTAAAAAGTGTCTAGATGTTTTTTTAGAGCTGAGGTTGCAACACTGACTCTCCAGATCTCTAGTGCGAGCATTGTAAATTTTGATATGATAAACGTATGGAACGTATTAGCCACAATTGGAACACTCTGCCTGGGGCAGTGATGCTCTATTCTTGACGCTTGGGGGGGGGCGGGTAACAGTGGGAGGGCTTCTGGAATTCTGGCCCCGCTGGTTGACCTCCTGATGGCCCATGGGCTTTGGCCACTGTGTGACACAGAGTGTTGGACTGGATGGGCCATTGGCCTGATCCAGCACGGCTTCTCTTCTGTTCTTATGTCTGGGGCAGTGATGCCCTGTATTCTTGGTGCTTGGAGGGCAACAGTGGGAGGGCTTCTGGAGTTCTGGCCCAGCTGGTGGACTTCCTGATCGCACCTGGGTTTTGGCCACTGTGTGAGACAGAGTGTTGGACTGGATGGGCAGTTGGCCTGATCCAACATGGCTTCCCTTATTTTTTTTTTATTTTTTTTATTTTAGACACTTTTACCCCACCCTCCCCGCAAGCGGGCTCAGGGCGGCTCACAGGGGCATAAGCCCATACATAAATACAATAAAATCCGATAAAATCATATAAAATCACAAATCACAAATACAACCAATAAAATCCTAATAAGAATAAAGTGCTTAAGTTTCCAAGATGGTCTGAAGTTATTACTATCGTCCAGTAAATAGTCCGCGCCAGTCGGCTGGTCTTGCTGCCGTGTGGTTCACCTGGCTGCCGAGATATCGCAGGGCACTTCCGGTCAGATGGTATCTCCACCGTTGTTGGTGGTGGAGAGAGCGGCGGCCCCTACATGAAAGCCTGGCGGAAGAGCTCCGTTTTGCAGGCCCTGCGGGACTGCATAAGGTCCCGCAGGGCCCTGATCTCCTCCGGGAGCTCATTCCACCAGGTAGGGGCCGCCACTGAGAAGGATCTAACCCTTGTTGCAGCATACTGTACCTCTCGGGGGCCCGGAACCACCAAACGGTTCTGGGTCCCTGACCGAAGTGCTCTTGGGAGTATGTATGGGGAAAGGCGGTCCCTCAGGTAGGTATGTTCTCTTAAGTGGTTTGAAATCACAAGATCAAGTCGGTATTTGGTAGAAATCAATAGCTCACGATTAGGTAGCTTTATTGAGCCTCCTTAGGATGTGCTGGTACAGTTGGCACAGGGTAGAAGAAGAAGCCTTTTTTAAAAAAGTAGAGAAACTACTTTGATAGGGAGGGTTTGCCATGAGGACTAGAAACCAGTGTTGAGAAAAAAGCTAAAATTCTCAGATCACATGCTTGTGTGATGGAATGGCGGGTTATTTGGAATATACGCGAGCCTGAAGGCTCTTCCACATATACTGAATAATGCGCGTTTGACCACTTTCAATCCATTTTTCGACTGGATTTTACTGCGTGGAATAGCAAAATCCGCTTGCAAACGATCATGAAAACGCATCGAATTTGCGTGATTCAGCCTGTATGAAAGCCCCCTGATGGGCCTTTTGTGTGATGGGTGGGTGGGCTGGCTTGCAGAGTTGGGAAAGACCCTGGGGACCTGGAGACCCATACCCAGTCTACACAGACCGACTTGGTAGAAGGTGACTTTCCTTGGGGTCCTGGAACGCCTCAGTTATTCTCCGGTTGTCTGACTGATCTGGAAGTGGGAGGGGGACTTCCAAAGGGACTAGAAAGAGACCTCAGGGATTGAGGATTGGAAGGTCTGCCTCTGTCCTCATTCCCCCCCCCCCCAGCTTGCCCAGAAGTACGACCCTCAGAAGGAATCTGAGCTGCGAGTATGGATCGAAGGCATCACCGGCAGGGGGATCGGGCCCGACTTCCAGAAGGGCCTGAAGGACGGCGTCATCCTTTGCGAGTGAGTGAGCTGCCGAAGGGCAGCGCTCCGTCTATGAATGTCAGCTGCTTAATGGGCCCTTTGTAGGACCAGCAACAAACATCAATTTAAACTTCAGTGTAACCACAAAAGGAAACTTCCCCCTTTAGAAGACTTTCAAGCAAGGAGAAGCGGGTGTACAATTCTAGAAACTCCCCGTTGGGGTTGATTGTGTAAAAAGGATGTAAACTGATTGGTAGCTGTGTACAAACTGATTATGATTGTTGATATAGCATGGAATGAATATATACCTGTTTTAGAATATTATGAATAATACACAATGCGCTTTATAAGATGGAACATATAGAACACTTTAACTTATAAAAAAAGGTTTTTTTGCAGTGTATATATGTGTTGTTTGACTCACCTGGAGGTTGGCAACTGTATTTCTGCCCCATCAGTGTTATTTTCAAAGGCTCTTTCTGCATAGAATGATAGCTTTAAAAAACCTTTTTCCTCTGTAACATGCCTAGGAGGGTTAAATGCTGGGGCTGACCCTTTGCCAGGTAGATGACTTTTACAATGACGTGGCATTGATGCAGACCCCCACTTCCCCCCTTCCCCCCCTGCAGGCAGTCAGGTCGGCTGCAGCCAGGTTCTGTGAAGAAAATTAACCATTCAGCTCTCAACTGGCATCAGGTAGGTATATATGATGCACGGGAGAGAAGGCCAGGGGGAGATAAAGAAGTCGTGAAGAGTCAGGGACAAGGAACTAATACTGGGACATACTGGGCAGAGGTTGTGGCTTGGTGGCTGAGCCCTCCCCAAGGTCCCAGACTGAGTCCCTGACATCCCTAGTTAAAGGAACTCGGGGAGCAGATGTTAGGGAAGATGTTTCTCCAGGCCTGTAGCCAGGATTTTGTGGGTTGTGGGGCAATTTTTTTTCCTGGTGGGGCTGAACTTCTCAGTGCAGAGAGAAAAGCCATTTAGCCACTAGAAAGCTGTTACCAGGATAGATCTCTGAATTGCAAGCTGTCAACCATTTTAGATGACAGTTCTCAGCCGCTGCAAGTTAATCACTTCTGCCAGCCTAAGCAACAGTTCTGATAGCAAGCCGGCAGGTGGGAGTGATGGCATCTGTAATCAAGAAAGCTAACACTTAGGCAGAAAAACTCTCTTAAAGGGGACCAGTTTTTGGACACAGAAGGGATCCTAGAGGTCACCTACTCCAACCCCCTTGCTCAGTGCAGGAATTAGTCAACTACAGCACCCCACTCTGCTTAAAGGAATGCATGCCTTTAAAAAAATCTTTTAAAATTACTGAAAAAAGCATTTACAGGAGAAATCCTTGTGGGGCTGTGCCTTTAAGAATGGGGGTGGAGCCCTCAAAAGCCCTAGTGGCCTGTGTTTCTCTGCCTGAGACCTTGGAGGGGGGCTGCTTGAGCAGGTTCTATTGGGGAGGTTTCCAGCTCTGGCTTGGGAAGTTTCTAAAGATTTGGAAGCAGTGTCTGGAGAGGGAGCTCGGCAGGGGTGTGATGTTACTAGGACTTCTGTTTCTCTTAGACTCTATAGACTCTGTGGTATACCATAGAGTCCACCTCCAAAGCTGTCCTTTCCTCTTGGGGTCTGATCTCTGTAGACTGGAGATCAGCTGCAATTCTGGGAGGACTTCGGGCTGCATCTTGAGTTTGGTAAGCCCAGGGGTCATTTCGTAGAAAAAGGGGTGCAGGAGCTCATTGGCACAACTCATTAGCATAACTCATTTGCATATGCCACACCCCCTGACATCACCAGAAGTGTGTCAGAAGGCAACACCCAACGCTCAGGCTCCACTGGACTGTTTTGGATTGCTAGCTATTGGGGGGGGCGAGGAACGTGCACATCTGTCCTCGCAGAGGAGGGAGAGCTGGTACCTGAATAAAACTTGGTCTTAAAGGTGCCACTGGACTGTTTTGGACTGGGGGGCCGGGCGAAGCTCTGCAGCTTACCTGGCTGCTTCTTGCTCTGACTGAGGGCTGCTGGGAGCAGGGGGTGGGGCTTGTTGCATGTGCCCCGCCCCCTGGGCTCTTTACTGCCGGAGCTCCGCTCCTGTGCGCTCCCGCAGGAAATGATCCCTTGGTAAGCCTAGATACACAGCTACATGAGTTAGTGGTCTTCAGTATGAGGGAGTGTCGTGCATTCATATTCTGCCACTTTATGAGTCCCAGTGCTGTCTTGGTGGCCCCCTGTTTGTCTCTTGCCTTGAAAACCCCGTGGCCCTGGGGTTCCTCTAAGCCGACTGTGACTTGACGGCAGGCTGTTCTTATTTCTCCCCTCCTTCCTTCTCAGCTAGAGAACCTCTCCAATTTCATCAAGGCCATGATCACCTATGGCTTGAAGCCGGTTGACCTGTTTGAAGCCAACGATCTCTACGAGAGCGGGAACATGACGCAAGTCCAGGTTTCACTGCTGGCTCTGGCGGGGATGGTGAGCAAGCCGGGGTGTTGGGTCTCCGGGGAGGTCCTTCTACGGCCGTCTCCTCTGCCACGGATTCTAAGGAGCTGCTAATTTCTCATCCTCTTCCTGTCAAAGCCTACCTTACGGGGTTGTTGTTAACATCGCTGGAATAATGAGAGGGTGAAGCTGCCAGTTCCCTTGGCTAGCGCAGGTTACTCAGCCTTGCATTGATGGGGGCTCCTTCCATCTTTGCTGTTCCCTCTCTCTGAAGAAACTTAAGAAAAACCAAATCCTTTTCTTCTTCCTTCCTATATGTTATCCTCTTTTCTCCCCCCCCCCTTTGGAGGTTGAGCATTGCCGGGCTGGTTGCTCTCTTAATGGGAGGGGGATCTCACAGACCGCCTTCCATGGCATTAAGAGAGGATAGCAATGGATTTCTCTCCACTCCAGAGATAGAGACTGTGGCGGTGGCCGACGTTCAACCAGCAGAGCAAGGTGAAGATGGCATTCCAAAGCACGGCAAACAGCTGCACACCCCTACAGCATTTACGGAGCCTGTGCCAGCCTCAGCAGCCATTTTGGAGTCCACTGGCCATTCTATCCTTTAAGATGGGAATGGCGAGTAGAGCCTAATCCCGCACATGGCGCATCCCAAGACCTATGGTTCAAGGGGGTTCATCGAGCTAGGTGTGATTGTGCCGATAATGCTCAAGGGGACGAGGAAGATTATGAGTTGCAGAGCGGTAATGTTCACAATCCCCGGTCTGTCCCCTTATTTCCAAATGTAATGGCCTTCTTTATAAGAGCCATGGGGGAGGAAATAGTGCATTTCTGCAGATCAGGGGGTCATGGGGCTACTATGTCCTCCCCCTCTCCTTGGAGGCACAAGAACAGAGTCAGCTGTCCCATCA